>NC_091953.1:137185509-137360509 GCF_031021105.1 Erythrolamprus reginae | reverse complement strand
TCCTCTCCCCTCTGTTGCTAGGCAAACTTGAAGTATAACCCCCCCTCCCTTGCCCAGCTATAAATAGGGCGGCCCCACTGATTGGCTGAAGGATCAGCTAGGGAGGCGGTCTTTCCTCGCCCGGGCTGACGTCAGAAGGGGGGGGGCGGTGGGGAGAGAAATTGCGGCAAGCAACATTATTTTTCCTCCTCTTCCCTCCCTCCCTCCTTCCCTCCTTCCACCAGACAGAATGAACTGCAGCCCAAGAGGCGGGTGGGGGGCATAAGGGGGGGCGCATGGCACCCCCATCCTGGAGAAGGAGGGGCAGGCGAGGGGATCTGGACCCAGAGTCTAGGAAAGGCTGCCCCCCCCCCCCATTGTAAAACCCAAACAGCATTTGTGATGCTTTTCAGCCCCTGGAGGATGAAAGCGATGATGCAACAATGGAGAATTTTCAAGGCTCGGCCCCGTTGCATCCTTAAATACGGCTGCATCTTCCTAGGGTTGCTTTGCTCCAAAAGGACAGCCCCCCCCCCCCAAAAAAAGCGCTCAAGTGGGTTTTTTGTCTGGAGGGTTTTGCCTTGTAAGCCCCACTGCCCCAAACAGGATCCCTGTCCTGGGAATTTCAGTTCTGGAGACCTCCCCTACAAAAAGATATTGATGGAAGGCCTGAAGCATAAAACGTCTCAGGAAAGACTTCACAAACTCCATCTGTAGAGTCTGGAGGACAGAAGGGAAAGGGGGGACAGGATCGAAACATTTAAATATATTAAAGGGTTAAATAAGGTCCAGGAGGGAAGTGTTTTTAATAGGAAAGTGAGCCCAAGAACAAGGGGGCACAATCTGAAATTAGTTGGGGGAAAGATCAGAAGCAACATGAGAAAATATTATTTTACTGAAAGAGTAGTAGATGCTTGGAACAAACTTCCAGCAGACGTGATTGGTCAATCCACAGTAACTGAATTGAAACATGCCTGGGATGAACATAGATCCATTGTAAGATAAAACACAGGAAATAGTATAAGGGCAGACTAGATGGACCACGAGGTCTTTTCCTGCCGTCTATGTTTCTTTTTATTTTATTTATTATTTGGACTTATATGCCGCCCCTCTCCAAAGACTCGGGGGGACTTACAGCATATAAAAACATGAAGAGCATGTCCAAATTTAAAATCAATTTAACTAATCTAAAAAAAAAACCCAAATCCTTAAAATTCAAAAGTAAGATTAAAAACCATTAACCAATGCAATTCCCAAGAAACTGGGTGGGAATGGAGGACCACTTTGGTTCCTCTCCATTCCCACCAATTCTGCCTGCCACCATCCAGGGGAAAGGATTTAAAGTGAGCATCAGCTTTTCGGGCCAGGGGATGATGGCAAAACTCGGTGCTTGCTTTGTTTGATTATTTGACTGATTGACTGATTGGTTTCTAGGCCATCCTTCTCCAGAGACTCAGGTTATATAGCTTGTCTGTTATATTTTTCTGTGCATTTCCATCTCTTTGCAAACGGCTTTCACGAAGACACCAGTAAAGGAGAGGATTATTTGCAGCTCAGGGTTGAAACGGAGGGGTCCCTGCTATTCCTTGGAGCTTGGCGATTTTCCTGCGGATGTTTCATAGCTACCACGAGTACCCTAAAGTACCCATCATCCATGCACTGATGACGTTCCCTAGATGGGTCACGAAACGTCTCCAAGGAAACCGCCACGCTCAAAGACCCCCAAGGAAGTGTGGGGTGGGCAAACCCACACAAGGAGGGTGGGACTCAGCAGAGGGAGACCCTCCCCAGTCTTTGCAGGCCGTTTGCAAGAAGACTCTGCTGTTGGTGTGACTTTTTAATGGGGGGTTTTGTGGCTTCTGCTTCTTGTTTTCCAGGACCTGGTGAAGAGCCACTTGATGTACGCGGTGCGAGAGGAAGTCGAAGTCCTGAAAGAGCAGATCAAAGAACTCGTGGAGAAAAACAGCCAGTTGGAGCAAGAGAACAGCCTGTTGAAGACCTTGGCCAGCCCAGAGCAGCTGGCTCAGTTCCAGACGCAACTCCAGACGGGGAATTCGGCGGGCGCCTCTTCGCAAACGCAAGGGACGAACCAAGCTGCGCCGCCAAACCCCGGACCTTCGGCCTAGTCAGTTTCAAGCACTTGAGATTTCCCGCACTCTGCATTCTGCGGAGAAGGCTGGACTGCAGGAACCCCCCAGCGGTCTCTGCATGCTGCCTCCTGCCCCCCTCCTCAAATGATGAAGACTCGCCCTCCCCTTGCAAAACATGGGTTTCCTTTCCAGTATTAAAATGGGTGGTGGTGGGAAGAGCAGGAGAGGGTTGGAAATTTTCTCTTGGGATTTTTTTCCTTAAAAAATTAAAAACCCTGGGCCTGGGAGGGAGGGGGGGTCTCGCCACCATTCAGGGAATGAGCACAAATGCACTGGGGCGACTTGATCAGCTTCCGCAGCGGAAGAAAACGAAAATAATACGTACGAGTTTTCGTGTGCCTGAAGCTCATTTTTCTCCCTTCCTTAAACGAACTTTCCTTCCGTGCAATTTCCGCGATGAATTCAAGCGCTGGTTTATTTTTAGGCCTGGCAATGTGAAGAATCTGGCTGGGGGTAGTGAGGGTGAAGCCCACTCCTCTTAGCTTGTCCCATCAGGAAGCCAAAGGAATAACGGGGTGCAGAAAGAACTTTGGGGAAACTGAGGGACAGTGAGAAAGAAATGGGACGGAAGGAGCTTTTGGTGCCTGCAGTCTTTAAAAATGAAAAAAAAAATAGATGTGCACTCATTTTCTGTAGCCAAGTAAGGTGCAAAAAATATAAATACATTTTTTTTAAAATAAAAAAAATCACCTATTTGCTAGGAGAGGAACCGGTCGATTAAAAAAATGCTGTGACACAGGATGAAGGTTTGTTTGCTTACTGTATATTTGTGTATTTAGTGTACAATTACTTTGTAAAATAGGAACTTGTAACTACTCCATTCAGTTGTACAGAGTGAATTTAAACCAAGAATGAACTGAATCAGTTTGGAATAGCGATTTTTTTTTCCCTTTTAGGTTTTTTTTTTTTAAACTTAATTTTATTTTTATTTTATTTTTTTTGACGCTACATGGATTCGATTTTGCACCTATGCGGCTCTTTTTTTTTCTTTTCCTTTCCGGGAATCAGCTGGTGCTGCTTAATGTCCGTTGCCTTGTGAAACCGACCGGGATTTGCCTTCGCGGCTCCGGTTGATGTGGGCTGCGGGTGGGGGAGGGGAAGGGATAAATTCACCAAAGCAAAAGAAAAATGTTTAAAAAAAATTAAAATTCCTCACATTTTGGAGCAGGGGGTGGGTGGGCATACGATCTGTGTAATGAGATGCATATGTTCTTGTGCATGTTCTGGGCGTTTGAATTGGGAGGAAAATTGGTCAAAAATAAAAAAAGTACCAGTATATTTAACAATTGCACTTGTCAAACTTCCAATAAAGCATACCATGTTGATATAGAATCTGTGAGTTCGATTCTAGGTAAGAGGCTGATATCTCTCTCTCTCTCTCTCAATCACATCTGCTCAACAAAACCTCAGTAAACGCTCAGCTCCTTTCAATTTCCTAGACTTCTACCCCTGTGCAAGGGATTATGCCAGTGGTTCTCAACCTAATGCAATCCCTCGTGTTGTGGTGGCCCCCAGCCATAAGCCTGGCACCAATTCTCCCAACAGAGCTTGAAGTGGATTGGCAGGAAGGTCAGAGAGATGCCCCCACTGTAAACGCCTGATTGATAAGCTTGAGTTCCTAACACCAGGGGAAATTTGTATTTTTCCAGGATCTTAGGCGACTTCTGAAACGGTCCTTCGACCCCCCCAAAGGGGTCCTGACCCCCAGGTTGAGAACCACTGGATTATGGGGTCATTAAAAGAAGAAGTTGATATAGAAGCTGTGATGTGACAAGGACTCTGGGTCAGTCAAAAGCCAGATTCAACCAGGGCTTTTGGTTTTTTGCAAAACCTCGTTTTAAAACAAAATAGCAAAACACACTGCTCAAAAAATTAAAATAAAGGGAACACTTAAGCAACACAATATAACTCCACTTAAATCCAACTTCTGTGAAATCCAGCTGTCCACTTAGGAAGCAACACTGATTGACCATCAATTTCACCTGCTGTTGTGCACATTTAACTTTGTTCAGAACAAAGGATTCCATGAGAATATTTCATTCATTCAGACCTAGGGTGGGTTCTTTGAGGGTTCCCTTTAATTTTTGAGCATTGTAATAATAATAGGGTATAACTAGCCTTTTAAAATTGAATCTGACGAACGTTAACAGTGTCTTGTGCTTCAAATGTGGAATGAATTGCATCGTTCGCGCCACAATTAAATGGATTTGTGCTTTAGGTGATGCTGAGTGTTATTTTGAGATGCTTTTGTGCATCGGTTCCTTTGATTGATCCTTCATGAACCCCTGCAAGAGGAGGCGATGGCTATTACCGGGTGCTACCAGTGCGCTGCCTGTGCAGCTTCGGTTGTCTTGCGCGTGTGTGTGAACCAGTGAGTTTTTGCTTTCGCCCATGCTCACGCTGAAACCTCACGAGGGGATGCGCAGCGCATGCCTGAGATTTCGGCAATTATTTTTTGCTTCGTGCTCATGCGCAGAAGCAAAAAAGTGGCCGAAATCTCACGCATGCACATGACCCCTCGCGAAATTTTGCTTCTGCACATGCACTCGAATTTTTTAAAATATGAAAAATTGAAGTTATGGGTTGCACCAGTAGCAACTCATAACAGGTACCACTAACTAAGCCCCACGAATCCCAGCGACCGGTTAGGTCCCACAGAGTTGGCCTTCTCCGGGTCCCATCGACTAAATGTCGTTTGGCGGGACCCAGGGGAAGAGCCTTCTCTGTGGTGGCCCCAACCCTCTGGAACCAGCTCCCCCCGGAGATTAGAATTGCCCCCACCCTCCTTGTCTTTCCTAAACTCCTTAAAACCCACCTTTGCCATCAGGCATGGGGGAATTGAGACATCTCCCCCGGGCCTATACAGTTTATGCATGGTATGTTTGTGTGTATGTTTTTGCTTTTTAATAAGGGGTTTTTAGTGACTTTTATATTATTAGATTTGTTATACATTGTTTTATTATTGTTGTGAGCTGCCCCGAGTCTACGGAGAGGGGTGGCATACAAATCTAAGAAATAATAATAATAATAATAATAATAATAATAATAATAATAATAATAATAACAACTTTCTTTTTAAATATCTTTTATTAATTTTGCACTTTTAAAAAGAAAATGCAAAAGTAGATATACAGAAGAAAATCAAATAAAATTAAATTAATAATGGTATACATAGATATTAGCATTAATGTTACCGGTAGCTCTTTATATGGCACCCTAGAGAAATTATGAAAGAGACTTGGTTACACAGAGGAAGACAACATGTTGAGAAGCAATCATGGCTTGTGTGTTAGTCACAGTTAGAGATGTAAACCTGAGGATTTGACTTTGACTGGAATTTTGTTTTTAAAAACCCACGAATGCCTTTTTCTAGAGGTTCAGCCGCCCGATGGCTTCCTTCCATACTCTTCCCAGCAAAAAGAGACCTGGAGCTTAGTTAACTAGATTAGGGGTGATTCAACTCCTACGGAGGCTCATTGTTTTGCTTCTCGCTAAACAAACTTGTGGCTCTGTGATGTACAAATTTCCTTCTCCCTGATTCCCGGCTCCAAATTATTTGCAGGAGCTCTTCTCCGAAATGAACAGCTGGCTTCTGTTTGTCGTTTCCAAACACACCCCTGAAAATGTGAGCCTTTCCCCTTACCCATCGTTTTTTGCAGGATAAGAAATTGTCAGCGTGGAGTGTGGGAGAAATGGTACAGGACCTCACAAATCTCACAAATGTGTTTTAGGATTGCTGAGAATTACAGGATTCTACTGTCAGAAAGGACTTAGAACAGTAGACTTGGAAGGGGCCTTAGAAGTGGTCCAGTCCAACCCCTGGCTCAAGCAGGAGACTTTGTACTATTTCAAACAAATTTATTTATTTACTTATTTAATTGGATTTATCTGCCACCCAACTCCCAATCTCTTAAAAACCTCCATTGACTTGAGAACCCACAACTTCTGGTGGCAGATTGTTCCACTGATTGATTATTCTAATTTTCAGGAATAGAATAGAATAGAATATGGAATGGAATGCAATAGAAGAATGTAGAATAGAATAGAATGAAATAAGAATAGAAATAGAATAGAATTAGAATAGAATAGAATTATTTATTGGCCAAGTGTGATCAGACACACAAGGAAGTTGTCTTTGGTGTAGATGCTCTCAGTGTACATAAAAGAAAATATAAATTTGTCAAGAATCAGGAGGTACAACACTTAAGGATTGTCATAGGGGTCAAATAAGCAATCAGGAAACAATCAATATTAATATAAATCTTAAGGATCCAAGCAACAAGTTACAGTCATATTGTCCTAAGTGGGAGGAAAAGTGTGATAGGAATGATGAGAAAAAACTAGTCGTAATAGTAGTGCAGACTTAGTAAATAGTTTGACAGTGTTGAGGGAATTATTTGTTTAGCAGAGTGATGGCGTTCGGGGAAAAACTGTTCTTGTGTCTCTTTGTCTTGGTGTGCAGTGCTCTGTAGCGACGTTTTGAGGGTAGGAGTTGAAGCAGTTTATGTCCAGGATTCGAGGGGTGAGTAAATATTTCCACCGCCCTCTTTGACTTGTGCAGTCTATAGGTCCTCAATGGAAGGCAGGTTGGCAGCCATTGTTTTGTTCAGCAGTTCTGATTCCCCGTAGTTCTACCTGTGTCTTTATAAGACGACTGTCCAATAACTCTGTGTGTTTGTGTGTGTATGCCTTCAACTTCATCTGGACTCCAACGAACCATTTTTCAGAAAATGGAAATTCGATTTCCGAAGTGGTGTGCCATTGCCTCCTTCCTAAGGCTGCGAGAGAGTGGCTGGCCCAAGTCCTCTGTATTTTTTTTCTTGGCCAGCGTTTTTTAATCGCTATCTCATTCGGCTTTTTAGTCAAGTGAAAAATCCAGTTTTCTCTTTGGGACTTTGCTTCCAACTCTACAACTGTCCAACTCCATCCTTGGACTACCCACCTGTATCTTAAACCAATGGCTAAAGATAAATACTGCAGTTTTGATTATCTTCCATGGAGCATCCTTTGAGGATTTGAAGAGTCCCATAAGTTGTTTTTCTTCTTCTTCCCGTTAAATTTCTCCTTCTGCTTCAACAGTTCTTCATATAAGACTTAGTTGCTATTTCCGATCTACACACTTTGAAAGAAAGGGGGGGGGGAGATGGCAATTTGCAGGGATATAGGACAGAAGCGGCTGAAATTAAAATATTCCCTGCGTAAATCTTAACTCCAACTTTGGTAATTGCAGCAATTGTGGGGTAATTCCCTTGCCCCAAAACACTCCTCTCAACTTTTCCAATCTTATTTCGGATACGTACAGTTTCCTAATAGGATTTGATCGGTTGCAACTGCAGCCAAGACAAATATGTGTTTATTCTGCATCTTCCAACTGTGACGTTAAACTTTATATTTACACTTTTTTTTAAGCCAATCGATAGTTGTTCTTCCTGTAGAAAATTACAAAAGACCAGATATTTTTCTGTTGTGGTTAGCTCTGGCCCAGCTCCTGCCCCAAGGAATGTGGAGGTGGATGTGGGGGAGACATCCACATGCCGCAGGCCTGTTTTGCTCCAAGTAGAATCTGCTGACAAAGTCTCCTCTGACCAAGGAAGCGTGAGTGACAGGGAAGAGGGGAGTTTGACAGACCACCCAGGAGGAGATCAATCATCTGTATCATCCCTGGATTCTGAAGAAGAATTAATGACACATCCACGCATGCGTAGAGTGATGCATAGGAGACAACTGAAGGATTATTATAAGAGAAAATGAGGCCACCTGTGGTTGGGTGGGGCTGCTGTAATTAGTGCTACAGATAAAAGCGCAGCCTGGTGTTTTAGCTTCATGGCAGTTTATCTGATTCATTGTTTCGTCAAGATTGTGGTTTTTTTTGCTGTTCAAGATTGTGTGTGGACTCTCTGGACTTTAGAATTGGACTCAATTTCCCAGTTATTGGGTGAGCAGTTGGACTGCATTTCACCTGTGCCTTGTGTGTACCAGAAAATCCCTTTGACATTTAAAAAGGGAGCTGTTTCTGTTTTTCTGTTGATAAAAACTTTTGGCTTTTCCTTTTATTGTGTGGTGTGTGTCTTCCTGGACTAATTACCCTGTAATTACGGGCAGTTGAAACACGCCAGCAGAACATTTTTCCCTGGGAAAATGGTGGAATAAAGAAAATGGTGGAATAAAGATAAATTGTGAGCCGCTCCAAGTCTTCGGAGAGAGGCATCATACAAATCTAATTAATAATAATAATAATAATAATAATAATAATAATAATAATAATAATAATAATTTATGCTAATTCTGTGCATCAATCGTATTCAATATATTTATTGACCTAAAGCTAGAAGATAACTTATACTACTTGTGTTTTTATGGTGTTAGTGTTATTATTTCTGTTGTTAGGATGGCTGTCTGGTTCCTGTTTCCTGGGAAAAATAAATTATTATTATTTTTGAATCAGGAACCCAGATAAAAGTCCTTGCTGTGGTCTCTTGTGGCCAGGAAAAAAAGATTATTTTTTCTGCTACTCATAATGTCATTGGCTTCTGCAGTCAGAGGTTAATTTACGATTGATTTTTTTATGAGATGGACACAAATAAAAGCTGGCTTCAAAACTAAAGAGACATGAGACAAGCATGGGATTACAATTGCTTGTGGGAAATACTGCTAGCTTTGATTTTTCTGGTAAAAAGAGAGAGTTTAAAAAAAACCATACAAGCAACACGTTACAGTCATACAGTCCTAAGTGGGAGGAAATGGGTGATAGGAATGATGAGAAAAAACTAGTAGTAATAGTAGTGCAGACTTAGTAAAAAGTTTGATAGTGTTGAGGGAATTATTTGTTAGCAGAATGATGGCGTTTGGGGAAAAACTGTTCTTGTGTCTAGTTGTCTTGGTGTGCAGTGCTCTGTAGTGACTTTTTGAGGGTAGGAGTTGAAACAGTTTATGTCCAGGATGCGACGGGTCAGTAGATATTTTTCACAGCCCTCTTTTTGACTCGTGCAGTCTACAGGCAATGGAAGGCAAGTTGGCACAAGTTGTTTTGTTCTGCAGTTCTGATTCTCCTCTGAAGTCTGTGTCGGTCTTGTTGGGTTGGTTATAGAGAAGAGTAGCACTAAAAAAATTATTTTTAAAACCTCCCCAAAAATCCAAGCAGAGAAAGCATTGCAGTGTTTACATTTGTCTGGCAAAAGAGTCAACCACCCATACTTGAAAATTAATCGGCCTTCAGGGTAGAGAAACATTCGATAATAACTCTCGGGCTTGTTGTTTGCCAAGATTATTTTATTTAAACAGTTCTCCGCTCTTGGCAGTAGTTTGCGTACAGCTCCGGATGTTGCTGAAAGGATGCAAATTCTCTCCTGGGATTTTCCTTCCAGGCTACCAGTAGTAATAAGGGTGAGGTGGAGGACAACATGTTTTGAGTTTTCTCCAAGGAGCTATAGGACAATGAGCTCAGAGAACTTTGAAAAAGGATCAACACATTTATGGAGAACGTATCAGTCGCTTCATTTTTTTTTAATGGCTAAGAAGAATCAATACATCATTACGTCTTTCAATTAACCTAATTCTACGTAGCTTCTGTTTTGATAATCTCACACTGCTAACCACAGCATACAAAACTTTCACCGGACCAATCTTTGAATATAGCTCATCCGTCTGGAGCCCACACCGCATTTCAGACACAAACACTCTAGAAAATGTCCAGAGATACTTTACGAGAAGAGCCCTCTACTCCTCCACTCGCAACAGAATACCCTACACAACTAGATTCACAATCCTGGGTTTAGAAAGCTTAGAACTATGTCACCTTAAAAACGACCTAAGCATAGCCCATAAAATCATCACTACAACGTCCTTCCTGTCAACAACTACTTCAGCTTCACCCACAACAACACACGAGCACACAACAGATGCAAACTTAAAGTCAACTGCTCTAAACTTGACTGCAGAAAATATGACTTTAGTAACCGAGTAGTTGATGCATGGAACTCACTACCAGACTCTGTAGTATGTTCACCTAACCCCCAAACCTTGACCCTTAGACTCTCCATCGTTGACCTCTCCCGATTCCTAAGAGGTCAGTAACGGGCGTGCATAAGTGCACCAGCGTGCCTTCCGTCCTAATGTTTCTCTTTTACTAGTATATATATATAAATAAAATATCTTTGTATACCATAAATATGTACTTGACAAAACAAAATAAATAAATCTTAGGACGGGTCTCCAATCTTGGCAACTGGTGGACTTCGATAATTTTTAAGACTTGTGGAATTAAAGTCCACAAGTCTGAAAAGTTGCTAAGTTTGGACTCTTCGGATGGCTTAAGAACAGGTGATATTAATAAATGGATCACATCTTAATTCAAACCAATGTGTAGCTGCTCAGTAAATTATAGAAAAAGAGCTTTCTTAGAAATGAAACTTGTTTTCTATATCCATTCGTAGCATGAATAAAGATTCTTGAGTGGTGCCTTTTTCTTTTTAACCCGACAGAAATACACTGCTCAAAGGGAACCCTTAAACAACCCAAGTCAATCCAACTTCTGTGAAATCCAACTGTCCACTTAGGAAGAAACACTGATTGACCATCAATTTCACCTGCTGTTGTGCACATTTAATTTTGTACAGAACAAAGGATTCAATGAGAATATTTCATTCAGATCTAGGATGTGTTATTTGAGGGTTCTCTTCATTTTTTTGAGCAGTATATATGATGGAAGAGTCAAATCTGAGTGTGTGTATGTGTGTGTGATTTGGGGGACATACATTTTAAAACACAAAATTCAACTCCACTTGCACAAATATTGTCCATTCCCTCCTACAGGAAATTCAAAAAAGGTCAAAAAATTAGAAGTGGATGAAGGCTTGAAGTGAGATGGGTGCAAACAAAATATTCCAGGACACGAATTGTGAAAATTATTTGCAATACCTGGGTGTAAAGAACAGGAAAATCTGACATTTGCCATTATTTGGACAATTCCTGTTTGCTGTTGACTAATTCTGCAAACAAGGAGGCAGTTGTAACCCAAACCAATTTATGTGAGGTTTACACATTGGCACTTTCGTTAGTTACAAAGCGCCACTGTAGAAAACGCATTGCTTGTAAGCATTAGTTTCAGAAAAGGGTTTTGCGTGAGAAGCAAAGTCAAAGTTCGAAGAAGCAAAGTTTTGTTTAGTAAATTACGATTCGGTAAGTTACTGCACCATCCACAATTTAAGTCCAGCCAAAGAAAATGAGGCAGAGTGGTCCTTAAATCAACATTTTTTTCTTTTAAAAAAAGGATATACCGGTAACTTAAATCACTGAAGATGAGAGACAATGTCTTCATATGTTTTCCTCTTCAGCTTTCTAGGTCGTTTTGACCTGTGAGATTGTCATTATCGTATGAGTTTAGAAGCTGAGGTTGTTTAGAAGGATAAGACGGCAGGTTCCCTTCTAGTTTGATATTTTAAAATTTCTTGAGTTTTAACTGCCTACAAACTGAACAAATAAAATCTTGCAGAATACCCTCACTCAGTTAAAGACCTCGGAATACTTATATCCAATGACCAAAGTGCCAAAGCCCACTGCAACAACATCGCCAAAAAGGCTTTAAGTGTAGTCAACCTAATTCTACGCACCTTTTGCTCCGGCAATCTCACACTAATTACCAGAGCCTACAAAACCTTCGCTAGACCCATCCTCGAATATAGCTCATCTGTTTGGAACCCATACTGCATCTCGGACATTAACACCATTGAAAATGTCCAAAAATACTTCACCAGAAGAGCCCTTCACTCCTCCACTCGAAACAGAAGACCCTATGAATCAAGACTTACAATCCTGGGTCTAGAAAGCTTAGAGCCTCAAACACAATCTAAGTATTTCCCACAAGGTTATATGCTGCAACGCCCTGCCTGTCAATGATTATTTCAGCTTCAACCACAACAACACAAGAGCACGCAACAGATTCAAGCTTAATATTAAACGTGCCAAATTTGGCTGTAAAAAATATGACTTTAGCAATCGAGTTGTCGAAGTATGGAACTCATCCCCTAACCCCCAACACTTTACCCTTAGACTATCCATGGTTGACCTCACCAGGTTCCTAAGAGGTCAGTAAGGGGCGTACATAAGTGTATCAGAGTGTCTACCATTCCCTGTCCTATAGTCTCTCATATATCTCTTCTATCCATTATATCTCCTCTATCTCTTATATTTTCTGCTATTCTCTCTAGTTATATTTTACTCCTATATTGCTCTTCTATACTCTCTTTGATACATTCTACTCGTATATATCCTCCATAACCTTCATTCAAAGTGTTGGTTATGACCTTTAAAGTCCTTCATGGCATTGGACCAGAATATCTCCAAGACCGCCTCCTGCCGCACGAATCCCAGCGACCGATTAGATCCCACAGAGTGGGCCTTCTCCGGGTCCCGTCAACTAAACAATGTCGGTTGGCGGGCCCCAGGGGAAGAGCCTTCTCTGTGGCGGCACCGGCTCTCTGGAACCAACTCCCCCCGGAGATTAGAACTGCCCCTACTCTCCTTGCCTTCCGTAAACTCCTTAAAACCCACCTTTGCCGTCAGGCATGGGGGAATTGAAAAATCTCCCCCTGGGCATGTTTAATTTATACATGGTATGCTTGTGTGTGTGTCTGTTAGTTTATGGGGTTTTTTAAATTTCTAAATATTTTAATTAATTGCATTATTTATGATTTGTTTCACTTGTTGTGAGCCGCCCCGAGTCTTCGGAGAGGGGCGGCATACAAATCCAAATAATAAATAAAATAAATAAATAAATAATAAATAAATAGTGTATTATTGTGTATTGGACAAAACGAATAAATAGAATAGGTATAACAAGCGGAAGAGGGAGATTGTGATCCCACTGTATAGAGCGCTGGTGAGACCACATTTGGAATACTGTGTTCAGTTCTGGAGACCTCACCTACAAAAAGATATTGACAAAGTTGAACGGGTCCAAAGACGGGCTACAAGAATGGTGGAAGGTCTTAAGCATAAAACGTATCAGGAAAGGCTTCATGAACTCAATCTATATAGCCTGGAGGACAGAAGGAAAAGGGGGGACATGATCGAAACATTTAAATATGTTAAAGGGTTAAATAAAGTTCAGGAGGGAAGTGTTTTTAATAGGAAAGATCAGAAGCAACGTGAGAAAATATTATTTCACTGAAAGAGTAGTAGATCCTTGGAACAAACTCCCAGCAGACGTGGTCGGTAAATCCACAGTAACTGAATTTAAGCATGCCTGGGATAAACATATATCCATCCTAAGATAAAATACAGGAAATAGTATAAGGGCAGACTAGATGGACCAGGAGGTCTTTTTCTGCCGTCAGTTTTCTATGTTTCTATGTTTCTAAATAAAAATAAAAATAACATAAATACTTTCAACCTCTATAGTTATTCAAAAGTGGGCTTTGCTGAAAAAGGAAGGATGCTAAGGATATAACCGAAGCCCTTGGCCTCCTAAGAGACGGCGTAGGTAGGAACACTTTGCAAACATGGGAATTGGCAGCAAGAACAAAGAATTCTCTTAGGAGAGTAAACATTTCCAGGCTACGTGTAGTGGAAACCTCGGAGCTCATGGAAACATCGCTGCCAAGATGCTAACGCTGTCTTTTCTCCTAATTTCGCCCAACTAACTTCATCCAATTTTTGGACCCCGGCCTAGTTAGAACTGATCATGGTTTCATAAAAAGTTAGCAACCGTCTCCTAGAAGAATGAAATATTTTGGGAAATATTATAAAAGCAGCATATTTCCCTATAGAGTAGAACAGAATTCTTTAAAGAATAGAATTCTTTCTTGGCCAAGTGGGATTGTACACACAAGGAATTTGTCTTTGGTGCAGATGCTCTCTGTGCATAAAAGAAAATATACATTTGTCAAGAATCATGAGGTGCAACACTTAAGAATTGTCATAGGGGTGAAATAAGCAATGAGGAAACAATGTTAATAAAAATTTTAAGGATACAAGCAACAAGTTACAGCCATACAGTCATAAGTGGCAGGAAACAGGTGATAGGAATGATGAGAAAAAACTAGTAGTAACAGTAGTGCAGACTTAGTAAATAGTTTGACAATGTTGAGGGAATTATTTGTTTAGCAGAGTGATGGCGTTCGGGGAAAAACTCTTCTTGTGTTTAGTTGTCTTGGTGTGCAGTGCTCTGTAGTGACATTTTGAGGGTAGGAGTTAGAACAGTTTGTGTCCAGGATGTGAGGGGTCAGTAAATATTTTCCCCGCCCTCTTTTTGACTCGTGCAGTCTACAAGTCCTCAACAGAAGGCAGGTTGGCAGCAATTGTTTTGATCTGCAGTTCTGATTCTCCTCTGAAGTCTGTGTCGGTCCTGTTGGGTTGCAGCACCAAACCAGACAGTTGTGGAGGTACAGATGACAGACTCAATGATTCCTCTGTAGAACTGGATCAGCAGCTCCTGGGGCAGTTTGAGCTTCCTGAGTTGGCGCAGATATAGAAATATGTTGTTTTTTCAGAGGGAGAAAGCAGCCCCTCTTAATCCTTAATAGCCAGATGTCAGCACTTAGAGAGATAAGGAGGTTATTGAAAGAAGCCAAGTATCTAGATGGCTCTATTCATAAGCAAATTCCGTACAGCAAGATCTGAACAAAGGTAGGGTTAGCCATCAGCCAAAATAGGAATTGCCCAACAAGTCCCTTTATTGCATCACCCTCCAAACTTCAAACAAATTTAATTTCTAATTTAATTTAATTTCTATGTACATGCATAGAAACATAGAAGATTGACGGCAGAAAAAGAACCTCGTGGTCCTTTTAGTCTGCCCTTATACTATCTCCTGTATTTTATCTTAGGATGGATCTATGTGTATCCCAGGCATGTTTAAATTCAGTCACTGGATTGACCAACCACGTCTGCTGGAACTTTGTTCCAAGCATCTACTACTCTTTCAGTAAAATAATATTTTCTCACGGTGCTTCTAATCTTTTCCCCAACTAACCTCAGATTATGACCCCTTGTTCTTGTGTTCACTTTCCTATTAAAAGCACTTCCCTCTTGAACCTTATTTAACCCTTTAACCTATTTGAATGTTTCGATCCTGTCCCCCCTTTTCCTTCTGTCCTCCAGACTAGACAGATTGAGTTCATTAAGTCTTTCCTGATACGTTTTATGCTTAAGACCTTCCACCATTCTTGTCACTTGTCTTTGGACCTGTTCAATTTTATCAATATCTTTTTGTAGGTGAGGTCTCCAGAACTGGACACAGTCTTCCAAATGTGGTCTCACCAGCGCTCTATACAGCGGGATCACAATCTCCCTCTTCCTGCTTGTTACACCTCTAGCTATGCAGCCAAGCATTCTACATGCTTTTCCTGCATGTGCTGGTCAGCTGATTTTTGGCCTTGGGAAAGGCCGTTTCGCCCTCTGGATGCTTCAGGGAAGCTTCCCTTCTCTAAGGCCTGGAGGCAAAAGAACCCCTCAAACCGGAAGTTTGGAAAAACCAAAGAAACCAGAAATTTGAAAAAACACACTTCTGGTTTGCCGTTGTGTTGGGGTTTTTTGCACTCTGGAGGGTTCAGAGAAGCTTCCTGAAGCCCTGGAGTGCAAAAAACAGCCCAATGGGCCGACCGGAAGTGCATTTTCCCAAATTTTCATTTTGCCCATTTGGGCATTTTTTTTCAAACTGGGACTTTGGGAAGAGTAAAGATTTAGTAGCCAACGCCTTGCTTCAGTGGGTGAGGGATGCAGACTTTGCAAGCTAAGCAGGGTTGGGTCTGGCTTGCACTTGGATGCCAAACTAAAGACTCGATTTGGACAGTATAAATTTAAAAAAGAAACAACCCCATACATCTTGGGACGTTGAAGATAAAATAGCCTTAAAAAGGCAAAAGCAATCCCAACTTTGCAATCCTGCCAGAAAAACTCCATGGAAGTGGTCAACAAGCAGGATCAAGCTGAACTCCAGGACATTTTGACTTTTAATTTAATTTACTTTTACTTTTAAAAATATCTTTATTGGTTATAGAAACATAGAAGATTGAGGGCAGAAGAAGGCCTCCTGGTCTATCTAGTATGCCCTTATAATATTTCCTACATTTTATCTTAGGATAGATATATGTTTATCCCAGGCATGTTTAAATTCAGTGACTGTGTATTGACCAACCACATCTGCTGGAAGTTTGTTCCAAGCATCTACTCCTCTTTCAGTCAAATCATATTTTCTCCCATTGCTTCTGATCTTTCCCCCAACTAACTTCACATTGTGCCTCCCTGTTCTTGTGTTCACTTTCCTATTAAAAACCCTCCTGAACTTTATTGAATCCATTAACATATTTAAATGTTTCGATCCTGTCCCCCCTTTCCCTACTGTCCTCCAGACTCTACAGATGGAGTTCATGAAGTTTTTCCTGATCAGCTTGATGCTTATGACCTTCCCCCTTTCTTGTAGCCCGTCTTTGGACCCATTCAATTGGATCAATATCTTTTTATAGGTGAGGTCTCCAGAACTGAACACAGTATTATTCCAAATGGGGTCTCACCAGCGCTCTATACAGTGGGATCACAATCTCCCTCTTCCTGCTTGTGATACCTCTAGCTATGCAGCCAAGCATCCTACTTACTTTCCCTACCGCCTGACCGCACTGTTCACCCATTTGGAGACTGTCAGAAATCACTACCCCTAAATCCTTCTCTTCTGAAGTTTTTGCTAGCACAGAACTGCCAATACAAGACTCCGCTTCTACCAGGAATGCCTTGCCAACTCTCTTTTCTTGGCTGCTTTGAGAAGTTTATCCCTTTTGGCTCTGTCGCATTTCAACGTTGATGTATCTGTGCTGCTCACGCCAATGTTTTAAGTCGGCGTCTATGGCTTGTAATTCTTTCCATATGATGCAGAGGGAAGTTGGGGAAAAGTCTTGTTCTCATTTCAGTAACAGTTCCCCTACGGAATGACTTGGACTGGAAGGAAGGAAGTCATATATTTCTTCGGTGCAGAATTGCCTCGTTGACTCCTCCGTTGTCATTCAATAAAGATTAAAATGACCTTCCAAAAAACTATAGGGGAATAATCCCAGTTCCCTTTTAAATGCTAATTACTAATTTTAAAGAAACCATTATGGAGTTGTCTGACCTTGTCTGGACTCAGAACTAGACTCCTGGGTCTGGTTAGCACCGGATTTAAAATCGCGCTAGGAATCCCAGATCAGATTCTCAAGGAAAAAAATAAATTCTGGAAGATCACAGTGGCATCTGTCAATGAAATCACTTACGTTATAGGTAAGGCCACACCTAGAATCCTGCATTCAGTTTTGATCACCACGATGTAAATAGGATGTTGAGAAAAAGTGCAGAGAAGAGCAACAAAGAAGATTAGGGGACTGGAGGCTAAAACATACGAAGAACTGTCGCAGGAATTGGGCCTGGCTAGTTTGATGAGAAGAAGGACCAGGGGAGACAGGAGAGCAGTCTTCCAGTATCCCAGGGGTTGCCCGAAAAGAAGAAGGAGTCAAACTACTGTATTCTCCAAAGCACCTGAGGGTAGAAGAAGAAGCAATGGGTGGAAACTAAACAAGGGGAGAAGCAACTTAGAACTAAGGAGGAAATTCCAGACAGTCAGAACAATTAATCAATGGAACAACTTGCCTCCAGAAGTTGTGGCTGCTCCAACACTGGACATTTTTAAGAAGATGTTGGATAACCATCGAGGGTTTCCTGCCTAAGCAGAGGGTTGGACTAGAAGACCTCCAAGGTCCCTTCCAACTCTGATATTCTATTCTATTCCATTCCATTCCAATATTCTATTCTATTCTATTCCAGGCTAGGCTAGGCTAGTGCAGTCCAGTCCAGTCCAGTCTATTCTATTCCAAATATTTTATTTTATTTTATTCTATTCTCCTCTCCTCTCCTCTACATTCCATTCCATTGCCATTCTCATTCTACTCCACTCCTACCCGTCTTCAACTTGAGAGTTTCTTTTTTTAAAAAAATACTCTTTATTAAATATATACATTGAAAACCAAAGAGAACAACAAAAACACAAGAAAAGAACCCCCCCCCAAAAAAACATAATTACATTACATGAACGCTGCTGCGAAGGGGGCCCGAGATGTTTACTGAAGTGCACACCATCGACAGAGTCAATGCCACCCGAGAATTTCTTGACCATTTCGAGATTGAAGGAGAGACTTTTGTCAACTGTTGAGTGACAGGAGATGAAACTTGGCCCTATCCCCAGAGAGCAAACATCAATCAATGCAGTGGTGCCATCCCCATTCTCCCTCAGCCAAAAAATTCAAAACTCAGCAATTGGTGAGAAAAATCTTGGGCCCCCATCGTGCACCAATCATGGGCCCCCATCGCAGCAGCATTCATGCCCTTTGTATTCAGGTAGCGCATGACAGCGCACACTTTGCCCTTGGAGGGAAACGGAATGAGGACGCTCATCCCTAACCTTCCCCACAAGGCCAGTCGATGATCTACTGACCCCTGGCACTGCTCGTGCTCTTCTGCCAGCTTCCCGCGACACGATAGCAATGCCAACTTCTCCCACGAACTTTCCCCGTGAAAGCTATGTGCTTTGTAACCTTGCTTTCTGGATAACCCTCATAGGGTTCCCTCCTGGCTGGTTTATTCATTGGAATGAAGCAACGGATAGGTGCAATTCGGAAAAACCACTAAGAATGATTTAAATTCAGAACACAGGAGCACCTAAATACAAATATTTACATTGCTTTTGATTTTTTTTTTTCATTGGCATCCTTTCAGCTCTGGAAAGTCCTTGGTGGGAACTTCTACAACTTGCCGATCCAAAAAACACACAAAACAATCATGCTTTTTAGAACTAAGACGCCTTAAACAAGATCTAAGTATTGCCCACAAGATCATACGCTGCAACGTCCTGCCTGTCGGCGACTACTTCAGCTTCAACCACAACAACACAAGAGCACACAACAGATTTAAACTTAATATTAACCGCTCCAAACTTGACTGTAAAAAATATGACTTCAGTAACTGAGTTGTCGAAGCGTGGAACTCATTACCGGATTCCGTAGTGTCATCCCCAAACCCCCAACACTTTACCCTTAGATTATCTACGGTTGACCTATCCAGATTCCTAAGAGGTCAGTAAGGGGCGAGTACAAGTGCCCTAGAGTGCCTTCCGTCCCCTGTCCTATTGCTCTCCTATATCTCCTATACCTTTCTTCTATTCCTATAAATTCTCTTCTATTCTTTCTTAGATATATTTTACTATGAGTATCTCCTCTATAATATTCATCATGTATTTTACTATGTGTATATAGATATATACCCACTAAAGCCCTCATTGTGTATTGGACAAAATCAATCAACCAACCAATCAATCAATCAATCCTAAACCCTGTTTGTTCCTTTAAAGCCAAACAGGAAATTTTCTATCAAACATTAAGTCAGTTTATTGACAACGGCAACAATATATAAAGACGGGTTTTGGTTTGGCCTGAATCTTATGTACCTCTCTTGTTCAATTTGGTGCCAAGGGTGTTCTCCATATAAACGATAGTCTCCTTTGGTCTTTTGACATTGTTTAGGATTTCACTTCCCAACCAGAAATTAATTAAATAGCAGAACGGGTTTTACAGCTAAATATGCATGTAATAGGCTCAACCTTGGCCCTCTTAAGAATTTTGGAGCCGATCCCATTTCCTTCTCTGCCATCACTTTTAAGTATGTTAATCTGAATTAAAAGCTGGTTATTGGGAGACGAGCTAAGTTGGAAGACAGCGGAAGACACCTAACCTGAATGTATGAGGCTTAAAAAGTCTTTTGTTGCATCTCTTTTACCCAGAATATATAATTTTGAGTTCAAAAATGTTATTGGGATTATCATAATATAAAATTAATCTGAATTAAAAGTTGGTTATTGGGAGACGACTCGCTAAGTTAAAAGATACCAAACCTGAATGAATGCTTCAGAAGTCTTTTGTTGCATCTCTTTGACCCAGAATATATATTTTTGAGTTAAAAAATGTTAATAGGATGATCATAATATAAAATTACCATAATCTGAATTAAAAGTTGGTTATTGGGAGACAGGCGAGGGTGGAAGACAGCAGAAGACACCTAACCTTAATGGATGAGTCTTAAAAAGCCTTTTGTTTGCATCTCTTTTACCCAAAATATATATTTTTGAGTTCAAAAATGTTAATAGGATTATCATAATATAAAATTAATCTGAAATAAAAGTTGGTTATTAGGATATGGGCTAAGTTGGAAGACAGCGGAAGAAACCAAATCTGAATGGATGAGGCTTAAGAAGTCTGTATTGCATCTCTTTTACCAAAATATATTTTTTGAGTTCAAAAATGTTATTAGGATGATTGCAATACAGTATAAATTTGAATTAAAAGTTGGTTATTGGGAGATGGGATAAGTTGGAAGACAGTGGAAGACACCCAACCTGAATGAATGAGACTTAAGAAGTCTTGTTTCCTGTCTTTTACCCAGAATATATATATATTAGTTCAAACATTTTATTAGATTTATCATAATATAAAATACAAATGAAAAGAAAGGGAGGAGAGAAATGGGAAAGCAAAAGAGAAGGAAAGAAGATGTGTAGGATAAATGAGGAAAGAAAGAAAAATTAGCCTGCAACTTTTCTCAGGACAGGAGTATGCAAAATAA
Organism: Erythrolamprus reginae; assembly: GCF_031021105.1. Classification (NCBI taxonomy): domain Eukaryota; kingdom Metazoa; phylum Chordata; class Lepidosauria; order Squamata; family Dipsadidae; genus Erythrolamprus; species Erythrolamprus reginae. The sequence goes on along the minus strand of NC_091953.1, from coordinate 137,339,747 downwards.
ATTGATAGTTATTTATTAATTATTTTATTAGCAATAAATAAACCAGCCATCTCTACAGCAGCAAAGTAGCTGAATCAGCAAGGTCAAGATTTCATCCCCTCTTTCCTCTTGAACTCAAAATCATGAAGCCATTTCCAGAGAGAAGCAAAGCTGGACGTCCTATTTTCTCTAGTTGAAAAATTCCCTTTTGGGGGGTTTTTGTCTTCAGGTGGAGTCTTGATTTTCTGCAAAACGGTGCTGGGGTGAGAGGCACCGCCTTCCTTAAGCGATGAAGAGGAGGGTGAACTCTGTACAGGGAATGGCAGAAACCGTTTCGGCCGTTTTCCCTTTTGCAACATGAATCACCCATTTCTCAGATAAGGTCTGGTGTTTGTGCCTCTGGTTGCTAAGGAGATGGCCAGCCACGTTGACTAATGCAGGTGGCAATGAATAGGCAGGGGAAAGTGGCATTATTAATTTATTATTTATTTATTTATTTATTGGATTTGTATTCCGCCCCTCTCCGAGGATTATGTATGCATTTAATTGAACAGAGACAGAGAGAGAGACAGAGACAGAGAAAAAGAGACCTAGAGGAAAAATGAGAGAGGGAGAGAGGGAGAGGGAAACAGAAAGAGAGAGGGAGAGAGAAAGAGATAGAAAAAGAGAGAGAAAAGAGAGAAAAAGAGAGAGAGAATAAGAGAGAGAAAGAGAGAGAGAGAGAGGAAAAAGAGAAAAACAAGGGGGGAGAGAGAGACAGAAAAAAGAAGCAGAGAAGGAGAGAGAGACAGAGACAGAAAGAGAGGGAGAGACAGACAGGGAAAGAGAGAGAGAGAAAGAGAGAGAGAGAGAGAGAGAGGGAAAGAGACTGAAAAAGAGAGAAACAGAGAGAGAGAGAAAAAGAGAGAAGAATGAGAAACAGAAAGAAAGACAGAAAGAGACAGAAAGAGACAGAAAAAAAGACAGAAAGAGAAAAAGGGAGATTGAGACAGGAATAGAGAGGGAGAGAGAGAGACAGAAAAAGAGAGAAACACACAGAGAGAAAAAGAGACAGAGAAAAAGAGACAGAAGGAAGAAATACAGAGAAAAAGAGAGAGAGACAGAAAAGGAAAGAGAAAAGAGAGAGACAGAGAAAGAGAGAGGGGGAGAAACAAAAAGAGAGAGAAATAGAAGAATGAAAAACAGAAAGAAAGAGACAGAAAAAAGAAAGGCAGAGCAAGAGAGAGAGACAGAAGTAGAGAAGGAGTGAGAGAGACAGAAAAAGAGAAACAGAGAAAGAAAGAGAAAGGGAAAGAGAAAAAAAAGACAGAGAAAGAGAGGGGTGGGAGAAACAAAGAAAAAGAGACAAGGAAAGAGAGAGAGAGAAAGAGAAAGAGAGAATGTCCAGGAAGCCAAATCTCATGCGATGATGCTTTTGTGTGCGAGATTTTGCCGATTTTGGGCAATTTCTTTGCTTCCTCGCTTGCGCAAAAGCCAAATCTCGCGTGGACTCATGCGCCCACCCACCCACCAGTCAAGCAGAGCTATGCGCACAGCTCCATTTTCGCTACCACGCTATAGAGTGGCCTGTGCCAGTATTGCCGCTGTGTATGTATTTAACATCAACAGATGGTTTCCAAAGCAACCTTCTCGGTGACTCAACGTTTCTACTCCAAGTCACGGTTGCTGTGAGTAAGCCGGTGCAGACTGATAACTCAACAGTTTGCCACTTGCTTACTATCTATAGAAGGCCTGATGTTGATGGGGGCTAGGGAGGGGGGATTTTCAGGAGGGAACACATGCAGCCACAAAGCCTTCTTTTGAGGGGTTCAAGGCCATCCTGTGCCCACCCACCTGGGCGGAAGTGGAAGGAGGAGTTGTTACACTGGCACAACCTGAGTGGGCAACGTGAAAATTTTGTGGGTGGGGGGACAAGGGAGGTGCACTTTCAGATTCAGGTTCCCCAGTGTAGGTGCCAGGATGGCTCCGGCAATAAATTGGAACTTTGAGGAGTAGTTTTGACCTGGACTCTGGTTTAGTTCGGATGTTACCTGGGATTTTGAACCGGTTGAGCAATTGTAGTGGAAGGATATTTACTTTATTTATATTTAATTGAATTTGTATGCCTTCCCTCTCCGAGGACTTGGGGTGGCTCACAGCATATATAGTAGACATAACAATACAATAAATCCAATTAATACAATTAAAAAATTTAGAAAAATTATAAAACATTGAAAAAAAAAATATTGACATTCACCCAATAAATTACGCTAAAAACACTTGTCGGTCAGGGGGAAGATCTAATCTAAGAATGTCTTCAAACTAGACGGGAGCGGATGAGAGAGCCGTTGGTCTCTTGGCGATACAAGGCTGGCATTTGTAGCCATTGACTTATTTCCCACGCTTTCATTCACAGAGTTAATGAGAACGCTCCTGCTCGCCTTCAGCTCAGACGTCTTGCTAAGCTGAACTCTACTACTTCAGCTTCAACCACAACGACACCCGAGCACACAGCAGACACAAACCTAAATAAACTGCTCCAAACTCGTCTGTAGGAAATACGACTTTAGTAACCAAGGAGTTGATGCCTGGAACTCACTACCTGACTCTGTAGTATCGTCACCTAACCCCAAAAACTTTCCCCTTAGACTCTCCACTGTTGACCTCTCCCGATTCCGAAGAGGTCAGTAAGGGATCTGCATAAGTGCACCAGCGTGCCTTCCGTCCCCTGTCCTAACGTTTCTCTTTTACTAGTGCAGTGGTCCTTCTACTTAAGAACTTAATTCGTTCCGTGACCAGGTTGTTAAGTAGAAAAGTTTGTAAGTAGAAGCAATATTTCCTATAGGAATCAATGTAAAAGCAGATAATGTGTGCAAACGCATTAGGAAAGAAATAAAAGCTTGGAGTTTGGGTGGGAGGAGGAAGAGGAAGAAGAGGAGGAGGAGGACAGTCGCTGCGCAGAGCGAAGGGAACGGTTCTTTTCTCTGGGCCCTGGCAGAGGTTTATTCCCTCTCCAAGCGCCCAGGGAAAGGAAAATGCTTCGTTCACTCTGGGTTGCCAAAGCCTCCTTAAGCTCCACTGAAAGGCTCCTCTGGCAGCCTGAGATGGCCGGGATTAAAGGGGGAATAGCAGGAAACTGGCCGGGGCTTCATGCCGCTCTCAAATTTCCTAGGAATTTTTTCCGGGCTCGGGTTCTTAAATAGAAAATGGTTGTTAAGAAGAGGCAAAAAGAAATCTTGAACACCTGGTTCTTCTCTAGAAAAGTTCTTAAGCAGAGGCATTCTTAGGTAGAGGTACCACTGTATCATGAATATAAATATTATTATATCTTTACATACCTCCAATACGTACTTGACAACTAAAACAAACAAAAGAAGAGGCTATGAATTCATGCCGCGCCTACATTCAGGGTAAGAGGATTCCCTGTGAGTCAGCCTCCTTCCGAGATTAGAGTCTAAAGTAGCAGCGGTTCCTCTTTTACTTAGACTACCTGGGGCAAAAATGCAGCCACCTCAGCAAGGCCTCTTTCCCACCCAAACTGTGGTGAAAGACGTAGTTGCCTCGGGGTTTGGTTTTGTAGAAGCAAAACATGATGCGGCACAGCTCCCAGCACTGATGACGTTTCCTAGTTGGGTAATGAAAGGTCTGTAGTGGAATTACCAAACTCAGCCAGCTCCAAGGAGCCCAATGTTGTTGTTGTTGTTGTTGCTGTTGTCAGCCGCCCCGAGTCTACGGAGAGGGGCGGCATACAAATCTAATAAATAAACAAACAAACAAACAAACAAACCAATCAATCAATCAATCAATCAATCAATCCTTCTCCTCCTTTCTTTTCTTCCTCATCCTCGCCCTTCCTTTCGCCTCCTCTTCCTCCTCCTTTCTTTTCTTCCTCCTCCTCCTCTTTCCCCCTCCTCCTCCTCTTTTCCCTGCTCCTCCTTCTCCTTCCCCACCAAATGGGGAAAGATTCGGCTACATGGATTTACTTACCGCTGAATGTAGATGACAGGAGTTGAAAACGTATCCGAGCGAAAGCCGTGAGCGACGGCCACGACGCCTCGAAACAAATTAAATTACTTTTAATATTAGATTTGTTTATATTGTCTTTTTACTGCTGTTAGCTGCCCCGAGTCTGCGGAGAGGGGCAACATAAAAATCTAGTAAGTAAGTAAGTAAGTAAGTAAGTAAGTAAGTAAGTAAGTAAGTAAGTAAGTAAGTAAGTAAGTAAGTAAACAAACAAACAAAGAAACAACCCCGACCGGCCTCCCCTCAATCTCTTCCACTCTATTCCCCTCGTTCTATTTCATCCCTCCATTTAAATTTTGGTGCAGTGCTGCGAAGCTTCCCTTGGTGTCGGGCGCAACCAACAAATCAGAACCGTACGTTATATTCTCAAAAGCTAAGGTGACCTGACATCCCATTTTTTAAAAAATCAGGACTTTTAAAAAACGCCACGGGACACGGGAGAAATTGCTCAAAAGTGGGACTGTCCCACCAAAAGCAGGACATCTGGTCACCTTAAACTAAGGAGAAAATTCCTGACAGTTACAACAATTAACCAGTGGAACTACTTGCCTCCAGAAGTTCTGAATGCTCCAACCCTGGAAATTTTTAAGAAGAGGTTGGATAACCATCTGTCTGAAGTGGTGTAGGGTTTCCTGCCTAAGCAGAGGGTTGGACTAGAAGACCTCCAAGGTCCCTTCCAACCCTGTTTATTCTGTTATTTAAAGTTTCTAGCCAAAGCTTTCTATCCCAGCTGGCTCAGTGTGGCTCTGGAACCAAAGTTGGAACTCAGAAGGTTCCACACAGATGTTGGAGAAATTCTTCCCACTTCTGTTCTGCATACCTTACAAACAGAGAGAGAGAGAGAGCAGGAGAGAGAGAGAGAGAGAGAGAGAGGGAGGGAGGGAGAGAGGGAGAGAGAGTACAGTAGATTTGGCTGTGGGCTTTCAGACTCCATGCCAGGAAGTAATCAACTGTGAATTAGCTACAGGGCTGGATTTCCAAAGTGGCAGCAGTTGGCGCGAGATCAGCGTTGCCAATGCTTCAACTCGCTCGAGGTTCCCTCTTTGGGAGAACCCCGGTGGCATTTGCGATTCGCCCTTTTTGAGAGGCGGCCAAAACTGTTTCTGTTATTTCCACAGACAAACTTTTCTGGGCAGTCCAGCGGGCAGAGACGGAGCGGAAGAGAAACATAGAAGATTGAGGGCAGAAGAAGGCCTCCTGGTCCATCTAGTCTGCCCTTGTCCTATCTTAGGATGGATTTATGTTTATCCCAGGCATGTTTAAATTCAGTTAATGTGAATTTACCAACCATGTCTGCTGGAAGTTTGTTCCAAGCATCTACTACTCTTTCAGTCAAATAATATTTTCTCACGTTGCTTCTGATCTTTCCCCCAACTAAGCTCAGATTGTGCCCCTTTGTTCTTGTGTTCACTTTCCTATTAAAAACACTTCCCTCCTGAACCTTATTTAACCCTTTAACATATTTAAATGTTTCGATCATGTCCCCCACTTTCCCTTCTGGCCTCCAGACTCTACAGATTGAGTTCATGAAGTCTTTCCTGATCAGTTTTATGCTTAAGACATGGGTGACTCAGAAGAGGAGGAGCCTCTTCTTGATGCCAGGGTACGCAGAGTTGCTAGAAGGCATGAGTGGCTGAGCAAGAGGAGATTGCTGTGTGAATCAATCAAGATCTAGAACACTTGAACATGCCTTTTGGCTACTTAAGGGTGAGCCCTATGACGAGCGAGTGCAGAAGTAAACTTTTGAATGTGAGCGTTGGCTGCTTGGATTTGGCTCTCAGATTATTTATATGAATTTCAAAATAAGACAGCGAAATCTTGATTTCTGGGCTTCCTGCCAACTCAGAGTGAGTCATGTTAATTAGAGATTTGGCATCAAAGAGATTCCATTCCATTCCATCCTCAATAAAGATTCTATTCTATTCTATTCCATCCCATTCCATTCTTCATTTCTCTCCTCTCCTCTCCTCTCCTCTCCTCTCCTCTCCACTCCACTCCTCTCCTCTCCTCTCCATTCCTCTCCCATTCCATCCCATCCCATCCCATTCTTCATTTCTCTCCTCTCCTCTTCCATTCCATTCCATTCCATTCTATATTCTCTTCTCTTCTCCTCTTCTCTTTCATCTCCTCTTCTCTCCATTCCTCTCCCATTCTATTCCATTCCATTCCATTCTTCATTTCTCTTCTCTTCTCTTCCTTCTCCTCTCCTCTCCCATTCCATTCCATTCTTCATGTCTCTTCTCTTCTCTTCTCTTCCTTCTCTTCTCTTCCTTCTCCTCTCCTCTCCCATTCCATTCCGTGATCTAGCAATAACAAGGCAACAAAGCAAAGTTATCCCTTTCACATTGAGTTGCTTTTCAGATGCCAGCAGAGAAAGAAGAAAACAGTGTCGCTTTCTCCTAAGGAGAGGAAAGAGTTCCTTACACTAACAATAGGGGTTTGCAACTCTGAAGACATAATTATACATTTTCTACAGAAACCCAGGCTGCGATAAATCCTCTTCCAAATGGTTTACGTGGCAGAACCAGGCACAAAGCATTCTGAACTAAATTTATTTCCTTGTTACACGTAGTCCTCATCTTACAATGGGGTTTTTTTAGTGACCATTCAAACAGCACTGAAAAATAGCCACAATTAACTGTTTAATTATCAACTGATTCTTAGTCTGAGAAAAGCACTCCAAACTTAAAATACACTTTCTTCTAGTTCAGATGGTCATATTTGGATCTGGATAATTGAAAAAATATATATTTAAAAGTTCATAGGATTTAAATAGAGTTCATCTGGTTTATATAAACTTCAGACTCGCCCTAAAATACTACTACTGTGGTTTTAGGGAATTAAAAACTCTGCAATTCTGCAAGTATTATGACGGACAGCTTGAGACTTTCAGAAGATGAAAACTTCATCCGAAAAGTGATGACTACCAGTCGGGAATCCAACTTCACTTGAAATATTCTAAACATACTGTACATTGATATGGTAAAGACCCCATTCCTGTGCATTCTCCAAAGCGGGACAAAACTTCCAAACATAGAATATCTATTCCTGAAACAGTAGAGTTTGGGGGATTGTTTGTAACAATGCTCTGACTTCCAAAAGCAATTTTTCTTCGCCAATACGTTGGGGCCTGGAGCCATCTTTGTTGCCAGCAGTAAGCAGACATTGAGTATTTGAAATTATGCATATGGGGAAAATTGGATTGTTCCCCCATCTCCAGGGGTGAAACCCAGCAGGTTTTGACAGATTCTGGAGAATTGGTAGTGGAAAATTTGAGTAGTTCGGAGAAGTGGCAAATGCTGTCACAGATCGTCTGCAGAGTAAGGTAGTGTTCTATCTCACCGTCGAGGCCCCCCAGAAATTGGATGCACACCACCGGATTAATTAATAAAGGATTTTACTATGTACAAAAATTATTGGCAGTTAAAGTCTTTTTGAAAGGAAAGTCTACTGCAAAGTTGCAAAAAAGCAAATTCCATGCTTGGCCTGATTAGGAAGGGAATCGAAAATAAGTCGGTAAGTGTTGTATTGCCTCTGTACAAATTGATGGTGAGACCCCACTTGGAGTCCTGTGTACAGTTCTGGTCACCGTACCTCAAGGAGGATAGAATGGAACTGGGAAAGGTGCAAAAAAGGGCAACGAGAATGATCAAGGAAATGGAGCCCCTCCCTTATGAAACCAGGTTGCAACACCTTGGCCTTGAAATATGGCGTTGAAGGGGTGACTTGACGCCAAGTGTATAAAATCATGCATGGGATAGAAAAGCTGGATAGAGAAAAATGCTTTTCTCTATCACACAATACTAGGACGATGGGCCCCTCTCTAAAGCTCATAGGTAAGAAAGCGAGGACAAATAAAGGGAAATATTTCTTCATTGGTTTATGGAATTCCCTTCCAGAAGAGGTCATGACAGCTGTCAGCCTGAAGAGCTTCAAGGCAGGATGAGACAGATTCATGGATGCCAAGTGTATCATAGGTGGTTATTGAAATGGATGTCCATGTGCCTCTTCTATGTTGGTTGAGGCAGGCAGGATTCCTTTGGCTCCCATTGGTTGGGGGTCAAGGGAAAGGGAGGGTCTTGCTTTCTCTTTCTGCTCAAGATCCCCATGGACAATTGGGGGGCCATTGTGGGACACAGAATGCTGAACTCGATGGGATTTGGCCATTGTGCGGCACAGAATGCTGGGCTTTGGCCCCATTCAGCAGGGCTCTTCTTAGGTTCCTTCCTTCCTTCCTTCCTTCCTTCCTTCCTTCCTTCCTTCCTTCCTTCCTTCCTTCCTTCTCTCCCTTATTGAAACAGATGTCCATGTGCCACCTCTATGTTGGTGGAGGTAGGCAGGATTCCCTTGGGTCCCATTTGTTGGGGGTCCAGGGAAAGGGAGGGTCTTGCCTTCTCTTTCTGCTCAAGATCCCCATGGACAATTGGTGGGCCACTGTGTGACACAGAATGCTGGACTCAATGGGCTTTGGCCCCATTCAGCAGGGCTCTTCTTATGTTCCTTCCTTCCTTCCTTCCTTCCTTCCTTCCTTCCTTCCCTCCCTCCCTCCCTCCCTCCCTTATTGAAATGGATGTCCAAGTGCCGCCTCTATGTTGGTTGAGGCAAGCAGGGTTCCCTTGGGTCCCATTTGTTGGAGGTCAAGGGAAAGGGAGGGTCTCGCCTTCTCCTTCTGTTCAAGATCCCCATGGACAATTGGGGGGCCACTGTGGGACACAGAATGCTGAACTCGATGGGATTTGGCCCAAATTAAGCAGGGCTCTTCTTAGGTTCTTACGACAGAATAATCGCCAAGGTGCTTTTTCAAAAGGCAACTGGACTTTCTGGTTTTTCTTTGAAGACATTTTGCTTCTTATCCAAGTAGCTTGTTCCACTCTTCTGCTTTGGAGAATGGTTTGACCCCCTCTTCTCTTAAAATATTGGAACACTGCTCTCATGTCCCCCTAATCCTTCCTTTCATTAGACCAGACACACTCAATTCCAGCATGTTGGAGTCTTCAGTCCTTTAATTGTTCTGTTGGGCTCTCTGGTAGACTCCTCCCAAAAATTCACAGGTACAAAGTTCAGACACACACACGTTTGAAAATTCAAAACAATGTTCTTTATAATGAAAATTCACTTAACCTAAGCCCTCTTTTTGTATAGCAAAGAACACTTGTCTCCAAACAAACTGGTAATTTGTACAAGTCCCTTATCAGTTCTGTGATACTTAGCTTGCAGCTGTGAGGCAATTCACAGTCCTTCTTTCACAAAGTGAAACACACTTTGCTCTGGTTTAGTTTCAAAGCAGGGAAAAATCAGCACACAAAAGGTCAAAGTCAGTAAAGCAGTCACGAAACACAACGATCAGATAATCCTCCACAATGGCCAAACCCACAGGCTGCTATTTATAGCAGCCTCACTAATGACCACAGCCCCACCCAACCACAGGTGGCCTCATTTTCTTTGATAATCATCTCTCAGTTGTTGCTGCCTATGCACCGCTCTCCGCATGCGTGGCTGTATCATTAACTCTTGTTCTGAATCCAAGGAGGAGCTAGATAATTGATCTCCTTCTGAGCTGTCTGCCCCACTCTCCTCCTCCCTGTCACTCATGTCTTCTTGGTCAGAGGAGCCTTCATCAGCAGATTCCACCGGGGGCAAAACAGGCCTGCAGCATGTGGATGTCTCCCCCACATCCACAGTCCTTGGGGCAGGAGCTGGGCCAGAGCTAACCACAACATTAATCATCTTTGTTGCTCTTTTTGCTAGAGTCTCAACATCTTTTTGATAATCGTGGGAATCCAAAACCAGATGCAATATTCCAAGTTTCCAACATTTTTGTCTCATCCTGTTGTATAACCCAGGGCCTCCATGTGAATCCAGAAACTTCAGTTCAATGAACGATGGTTGAGTAGACTTTGGGAATGTTTGTTGTGCTAAACGACCCTTGGCAAGGCAAGGACTATATGGTGAAGTCTGTCAAACTCCAGAACTTACAGAGGAAATCCAGCGCATTGATGTGAGGCTATATAAGACAACCAATGACTGCTAATCATGGTGACTATAACAGTTCCAATAAAAAAGGCAGACTTTTAATACCACTTACAGATAACAAATGATTACTAAATTTCCAATTAATCTCCTCCAATGAAACGGTCCCTCTTCAAAACGAAATAAAACATAGTATGTAAAAATTGAGCAGGATGGATTTAGGATTCTGGGAGCGAACTCTGGAAAGTTTATTTGGCCCAAAAACATTTTTGGCACGGAGGAAATAGATTGGAAGAATAAAAACCTCCATTGTTGGCTGATTTAAGAGGATTGTAAAGAAAAACATAAAATGCAGAATTGTCCCCGTGACTTAAGTTTTATGTTTGCAGCAGTTTCAAAGGAGGTTTTTGTTTTTCAAGTTTTTGTTGAACTAAGACATAGTTCTTGGTAAGTGGAAGTTGCATGTATATCACATTTGGAATACTGTGTCCAGTTCTGGAGACTTTACCTACAAAAAGATATTGATCAAATTGAACGGGTTCAAAGACGGGCTGCAAAAACGGTGGAAGGTTTTAAGCATCAAACTCATCAGGAAAGACTTCATGAACTCTATCTGTAGAGTCTGGAGGACAGAAAGGAAAGGGGGGACATAATTGAAACATTTAAATATGTTACAGAGTTAAATAAGGTTTAGGAGGGAAGTGTTTTTAATAGGAAAGTGAACAGAAGAACAAGGGGGCACAATCTGAGGTTAATTGGGGGAAAAATCAGAAGCAACGTGAGAAAATATTCTTTTACTGAAAGAGTAGTAGACACGTCCCGAACTTGCTCCGAAGCGTAAGCTATCATGTGTGATTTATTACTTGTTTCTTTATGACTCGTGGCTAGCCCTAATTAGCCATAAATTTTAGAATGACTTGTGGAACGTCTTTTACATTACTGCCAAGCCTAACATATAGGTAGTCCCTGGGTTACGTCATCCCCAACTTACGATGTTTCGTCATTACAATGACCTGGGGACAGTAGCCGAGCCAAAACTCCCTTGAAGCTGCCGCCACTGCCACCTCCATTCGGGTGAGGGGATCTCTGTGGTGGGCAGCGGTGGGGGTGACTTTGGAGACCCCGCGGAGACCCCCTTGCCCGAACGGAGGCGGCGGCAGCCTTGGAGGCTGCAGCAATACAGCACCTAGAAGGACAGGCTGTTGGTCCCTTGAAGCCGCCACCACCACCACCGCCTCCGTTTGTGTAAATTGGAATATTCCAACTTATAGAAGACTGACGGCAGAAAAAGACCTCATGGTCCATCTAGTCTGCCCTTATACTATTTCCTGTATTTTATCTTACAATGGATATATATTTATCCCAGGCATGTTTAAATTCAGCTACTGTGGATTTACCAACCACGTCTGCTGGAAGTTTGTTCCAAGGATCTACTACTCTTTCGATGCGGAAATTCGGCTTACGACGCCCCGTAGGAACGGATTGACGTCGTAAGTCAGGGACTACCTGTACTTAGTTGCTGACATAATAACAATGAGAGAAGAAAACTGCGTGCAGAGTTGAAGTATTAAAGGAGAAATGAAAGGGGAGATGTTTTACAATGAGAGGCATGGAGAATTCCTTTATTCCAAGTATTCTATGAATCAGCCTGAAGCCAGAACAGAAGGAAGCACAACAAGAGCACAATTCCTCCACACTGCAGTGTTTCCTGCTTTCCTGTACATGCACCCCGCCCATCCCCCGAGTGGGCACATTCACGCCTGGTGTGTAAACATGCACACACACATCGGGGGATATTTGATTTGGGTCAACCCAGGTCAAAACCCCTGAATGAATAGCGCCGAGGATCAGCTGAATCACGGCATTCTTCCGTGGCACAAAAGAAACTCGGCCCCAGATGAACGCCAAACGCTTTTTACGTTCGCTTCGGTGGAGCTGCACCTGGATAAGAGGAGAATTCAATCCTCGCATTGAATTAGCAGCGGGAACATCAGTCGATTTGCTAAAATTCAAGGAAAGAAAAACTTTAGCGTTGGAATTTAAGCCACTTCAAGTCCTTAAAAACCTTCCCTTTGCATAGAAATGGTGTGTTCTTCGGCAAATAAATACAATTATGAATTGTGTAGCTAAGAAAACACAAATGTTTCAGGGTTGAACGAGACCACAATCAGTTATGTCAGTTTTCCAGTTTTGGATCTCTGCCACAGATTCAATCCGGGCTTTGAATCTCACCGAAAACAATACAATTCAGCATTTGTGTGTTTATATATTTAGACAAAGCCCTAAGAAGTTTGGGATGTGCCCACTGTTTAAAAGGTTTAACCTTTTGAGGATTGTTTGTGCTGTGTGACTTACACCTTCTTATTCTCTTTATGAGTTGGAATCACCAACTTGTATTTATTTATTTATGTATTTATTAGTGTGATTTATAGGCTGCCCAACTCCTTACCGACTCTCATATAATGGAGGAGAATCCTTAAATCTATTTCTACATTCAGTTAAGCTTTGCAAACATTATAGTTTACATTTCTTGAAAAAGCATTGGGGTTATATACAGTAACAATAATATTGCTATCACATTGAAAAACGAATTAAAGAAGAAGGTTTTAATACATCTAAAAAAGCTGGAAAAACACATTAAACTAAATAGGAGAGAAGAGAAAACTGGGAAAAACCTCTAGAAATTCCATTTTCTATTCATGTTCTTTCTTTCTTTCTTTCTTTCTCATTCTCTCTCTCTCTCTTTCTTTCTCACATATTAAACTAAAAAGGATAGAAAACTGGAAAAAACTCTAGAAATTTCATTTTCTATTCATTTTCTTCCTCCTTTCCTCCCTCCTTCTTTCTCTCCCTCCCAAACCATCCATCCATCAATTTCATGCTACCAAGTTCTTGACTTCTTTAATTGAAAAATGACTATCATAGGATTTCACTCACTCAAGGGTTTTGTATATTTCCTATGCTTAATTTAAATGATTTTGAAGGGCCTGCAGAATGGATTATTGTTCCCAATTAATGCTACATTGTAAAAGTCCTTTCTTAGATGTTTTTCCTGATACATAGATGAGCAAAATAGACAATATCTTTTATGACACTTCCAAATTATTTTATCCCCTGGTTAGGCTTTTAAAAAAACTTTATTTGGAGAGAGAAATAATGAAAGAGCTTGCAAGATAGTAGGAGCTGGGAACATCATTAGCACCTGGAAAGAAACATTTGGAGCAAGTAGAACAATAGAAAAAAGCCTGCAAAAACTTAGGGCTTGGAAAACATTCTTTGCAGAGTAACAATGGAAGAGGTTGCAAGCCAGTAAGAGCTGGGAAAATCCTTAGCACCTGGTTAGGGCTGGGAAGAAACTTGTTCGGAGCATCTTAGAGTAACGAAAAAACCCCTGCAAAAACTTAGGGTTTGGAAAACATTCTTCGCAGAGAGTAACAATGAAAGAACCTGCAAGGTAAGAGCTGGGAAGATCCTTTGCAGGTAGATAGGGCTGGAAAAAGAGCCACATTCTGAGTATAAGACCCAACCAAATTACCAGCCTCTTTTAGGGAGGAAAAGGGTGCATCTTATACTCCGAAAAATACGGTAGAAAAGTCAGTTTTAAAGTCAGTTTTTTTTCAAGAGGTTGAGCATGGCCAACAATCTTGGCTTGCCTTCTCAGGGATGGATGGAGTGTGAAAGGGCTTAAATCCAACTTACTGTGCTAATTTCCACCACAACTTTGGCGAAGTCTGGAGAATTTCATCACTCGCTGGGGTCTTGCCAGAAAACTGTCAGCAATTTAAGGATTTCGGGGCAGACTAATTTGCAAATTAGCCCGTCTGGCTTCCCAGATGTCTGCAAGTTATTAAGTTCAAAATGATTTCTCATGGATATTGTTGGGTTTGTTTCCAGTTGAACTTGGTTGTAACCAATTGTGTTTTGTGTCTTCACAATTGTTTTGTGTTGTCCCAAGAAAGGCACCAGCAAAGGAAACACACATCGAATGGCGCTATTGCTTCTATCAAAGATTTTTAGCTTTATAGTTATGACCAAAGTTCTGAAAACCTAATTAAACTGTACACAGCCTCACAATGAATTATTTTATCCTTCTGTAGTAACCAAATAATTTTTTTAAAAAATAATGTCCTAGCATATACGGTATATTTATACAAAACATGGCTAAAGGAAAGCCTGTTTTTGTTGCAGATTGTTTTAGATGGCTATGACAATCTTTAAGTGTTATACCTCATGATTCTTGACAAATGTATTTTTTATTTTACGTACATTGAGAGCATCTGCACCAAAGACAAATTCCTTGTGTGTCCAATCACACTTGGCCAATAAAGAATTCTCTTCTCTTCTCTTCTCCTCCTCCTCTCCTCTCCTCTTCTCCCCTCTAATCTTCTCCTCTTCTCTTCTCTTTTCTTTTCTACCCTTCTCTTCTCTTCCATCTCTTCTCTTCTCTTCTCTCCTCTTTTCTACCCTTCTCTTCCATCTCCTCTCCTCTCCTCCCCTCCACTCCACTCAAATCCACTCCACTCCACTCCCCTCCTCCACTCCACTCCTTTCTATTCTATTCTATTCTATTATGAATTTGGAAACCCCACCAATTCATTTTATTTTAAAGGAAATTATGAAACTCTGGACGCAAAGGGAAAAACACAATGATACTACAGTAACCCTAAAATAAGTGCACTGATTATAATCCTTCTCTTAAAAGGAACGAACTATGATCACAAACTCAAGATTAGCTTTTTAGGATCCCTTATGGGGGGAAAAAAGAGACAGAACTAAGCTTGTGATTTTTGGCAGCCCAGACGTCAAGATTTGATAGATTCTTAGTTATTCATTAATAAATAGCGGATGTGTGGGGCATTACTGGCTTTTACTTAGCTGTTAGGTTTTCATTAAAGCATTAAGAGTTCTTTGTCTCTTCCAAATAATATCTCCCTTATTCAAAACATGTTTTTCCCCAGGATATATTTTTTCTTCTACCTGTCACAGTAATGTTTTCGTGTGGAGGGGTTTTTTTTTGCACGAGTTAATTGACTCAATTTATAGTGGTTAGTAACTTTATTTTTTTGGCAACATCATCCGATGAAAATCTGACTAAAGATAAAAGCAGTCTTGTCCTAGCTTTACTTTGTTGAGCGGTTGTAGGAATTCAAACAGATGGTCCATTTATTTAATTTACCAAGGAGCTGATTGTTCCTTTTGTTTATTAATAAAAAAAAAAACCTTGAATACTGATGCAGTATTTTGTACCGAGTCCAAAATGAAC
Organism: Erythrolamprus reginae; assembly: GCF_031021105.1. Classification (NCBI taxonomy): domain Eukaryota; kingdom Metazoa; phylum Chordata; class Lepidosauria; order Squamata; family Dipsadidae; genus Erythrolamprus; species Erythrolamprus reginae. The sequence goes on along the minus strand of NC_091953.1, from coordinate 137,324,533 downwards.
ATACAAGAATTGAATGAAAAGCAAGGCCTCGGGGGTTCTGAAAACTCCCGCAGTGGAAGAGCTGACGTCTTGCTTAGGGTCTATTTTTCCACCCAGTTTGGGATATTTCCATGAGAAATGGTTGTGAAATGTAAGGCTGCAACCAATACAGGCAGTCCTCAGACTTACAACCAGTAGGTTGTAAGTCTGGTTGTTGTTATTACAGTAGGTGGTAGGTTGTAAGTCAGGTTGTTGTTGTTGTTGTTGTTGTTATTATTATTATTATTATTATTATTATTATTATTATTATTATTATCATCATCATCATGATCATCATCATCATTGTTCTGTTGGGCTCTCTGGTTGACTCCTCCCAAAAATTCACAGGTACAAATTTCAGACACACACACGTTTGAAAATTCAAAACAATGTTCTTTATAATGAAAATTCGCTTAAACTAAGTCCTCTTTTGGTATAGGAAAGAGCACTTGTCTCCAAACAAACTGGTAATTTGTACAAGTCCCTTATCAGTTCTGAGATACTTAGCTTGCAGCTGTGAGGCAATTCACAGTCCTTCTTCTTTCACAAAGTGAAACACACTTTGCTCTGGTTTAGTTTCAAAGCGGGGAAAAATCAGCACACAAAAAGTCAAAGTCAGTAAAGCGGGCACGAAACACAACAATCAGATAATCCTCCACAATGGCCAAACCCACAGGCTGCTCTTTATAGCAGCCTCACTAATGACCACAGCCCCATCCAACCACAGGTGGCCTCATTTTCTTTGATAATAATCTCTCAGTTGTTGCTGCCTATGCATCGCTCTCCGCATGCGTGGCTGTATCATTAACTCTTGTTCTGAATCCAAGGAGGAGCTAGATAATTGATCTCCTTCTGGGCTGTCTGCCCCACTCTCCTCCTCCCTGTCACTCATGTCTTCTTGGTCAGAGGAGCCTTCATCAGCAGATTCCACCGGGGGCAAAACAGGCCTGCAGCATGTGGATGTCTCCCCCATATCCACAGTCCTTGGGGCAGGAGTTGGGCCAGAGCCGACCACAACAATTATTATTTCTATGAATGTTTCTATGAATTTCTTTTGTATGAATTTCCTGATGTTGACTCCAATGACTTATTTATTTAAGGAAATAAATAAACTGATAATTTCTCTCAAACATCAATGAGATTTTCTTGCAGCTGGGCACATCCTTCCATATTTTGGTGTGATTTGAAGAATTTAACTTCAAAGCCTCAAAAAATGTCCTTCTTTAATAATAATAATAATAATAATAATAATAATAATAATAATAATAATAATTTATTAGATTTGTATGCCCCCCCCTCCGAAGACTCGGGGCAGCTCACAACAAACAATAAAACAGTGTGACAATATAAACAAATCTAATATTAAAAAAGCATCTAAAAACCATACAACACACGCATTCCATACATAAAATTATAAAAATCCTGCGGGAGATGTCTCAATTCCCCCATACCTGGCGATATAGGTGGGTCTTAAGTAGTTTGCGAAAGACAAGGAGGGTGGGGGCAGTTCTGATCTCTGGGGGGAGTTGATTCCAGAGGGCCGGGGCCGCCACAGAGTAGGCTCTTCCCCTGGAGCCCACCAGACGACATTGTTTAGTTGACGGGACCCGGAGAAGGCCAACTCTGTGGGACCTAATCGGCTGGTGGGATTCGTGTGGCAGAAGACGGTCCCGGAGGTATTCTGGTCCGATGCCATTTAGCGACTGTGGAGATTCTCCCTCATCCAGGTCATAGTTGCCCTGAAGCTGTTTTTTTCAAGGGGAAACTGGGGTTTCTTGGGGTTTTTTTTCCTTGAAGAGATTTCACTTCTCATCCAAGAAGCTTCTTCAGCTCTTCGTTTCCTTGTCCATGGATTCATTTGCAATTTGAGGAATTGCAAAAAAAAAAAAAGTCCTTGTTTTATAGGCCAGTTTATTTGTTTCTGTGCCTTTTCACGGCTGCAAAAATCTGCAGTGGCTTTTGGTGAGCAAATAAAAGGTATTTTGACTGCATTGCAACCCCTGGGAAAGCTTAAAAGATGAATTATCGACCACGGCACCTACCACGAACATCAAACGTGGGATAATAACAATCTAATCTAGACCAAATGTCTAGTTGGGTTCTAAAAGATAGGTTGTGTGTCTCAAACAGCTGCAGAACTAAAGCTACTAAAAAGCAATTAAAGCTCTAAACACCAAATGCCTCTCTGATCATCCATTTTATGTTGATTAAGAATTATCCACACGAGGAAGCTGCAGGGAGAAAATTACAAGCTTCCCAGAGGAAAATAACTTACAAAAACCTCCCGGAGTCGTTTGGGAGTTGGGTGGAATATAAATTTAATGGAATAAAAATAAATAAAAAATTTGAATGAGAACGACAGGGCTATCATTTTCTATCCTTCAGCCGCAAAATCACCGGGTACCTTTCGTTTGTGAGTCTTAAATCTAAAAATAGGAAACTTGGGGGGCACCAGCCCAGATTTTTTTTAACAGAAACCAAGGATTATATGATGGTGGGCCTTCAAATTAACGTAAGAGGGAAAGAGTAATCAGTTTTCGATCTCACCTCTTGTTTTGTTTTTTAAAAAAGGTAGTTCACCATTTCTTTAAACTAGTTAGAACCTCCTCCTGCCTATTTTTTCAGGGTTCAGCTTCCCACAAACAAAGAATATTGGATCAATTCGAATGATATATTTTCAATACTTGTTACATTATAAGGAGAATAAAATAGAAATAAAATGGTAAACCTGTTGTGGTTGGCTCTGGGCCAGCTCCTGCTTCGAGGACTGTGGATGTTGGTTTGGGAGAATCCTCAAGTTCTCAGAGACCGGTTTTACTGCCAACAGCTTCAGAGAGTGAAGATTCTGTGTCAAGGACAGACTCTGGGAGTGAAGCAGGATCGGGCGGCGTTGGGGTTCAGCCTGAGTCAGAGCAAAGACCAGCTGCGTTTCTGCTGGCTCCATGCCCGGGGGAGGCTGAGAGCGAAGAGGAGAGTTCTTGGCAGCCAGACAGGGGAGATTACAGTCAGGAATGTGACGAAGAAGAAAGGCCTGGGAGCCCTGGGGAAGGGCTCTCGCAAGCAAGTAGCTTGGATTCTTTGGAGTCATTGGATGATGACGCACAAGCTCTCATTAGTATGTGACAGAGACGCATAGATCAAAGGAGGCAGCAACTGAAGAGATATTATCAGCGTTGAATGAGGAACACCTGGGGGTTGGGTGTGGTCCTCATTAGCAGGGAAGGGTTTATAAGGCAGGCAAACTCTTTCGGCAGCGTGGAGTGTTATCATAGTGGAGTTGGAGTTATCTGCCTTTTCTCTCAGCGTTTTGTTCCTGGATTGTGGCCCAGCAGTCTTGAAGACTCGTGGGAGGTTTGTGACTGTTAGCAACAGCCTCGTTTGTCATCAAGGATCCTGTGTTTTTGTATGAACAATTGCCTTCGTGTATCTATTTGGAGTTCCAGTGTTTTCCTGACTTGTAAGGACATTTTCTGTTGGCTTCTTTTCTCTTTACCATTATAAAACTGTGTTTGGATTCAACCGGTGTGTCTGGCTTATCTTTTTGGGTTGGTCATAGCTTCCGGAGTGACCCAGACAGAACAGGCGGTGAGGCAGGCAGCCCATTAGCTAATGACCCCATTAGTGAGTCATCATCATCAGACTCAGAGGAAGATGGATTAATTGATGCTCGCAGGCACAGGTTTATGACGATAAGGGAACAACTGCACAAGTATCATAGACGATAAGGGAGGACACCTGTGGCTGGGGCAATTAGGCTAATGGGGCTGTTGATAAATTGCCAGTGTTGCTGAGAGCATGCGTGGGAGATTATCTGTTTGGAGAAGGATGAGTGTTGTTTGATTTGGACTGTTCCAGGATTTACAAAGACTTTTTGGATATTTCACAGTTAAGTACATTTTGTGGACTCTTGAAGGGGGGTGGCTGTGACGCCTTCACAGCTGCCTTTATCTGCTCTGTGTTGTTTTTGTTTTTCGCTGCAATCAAGGCTTGTGGTTTGTGGGAGAGCACTTGGGCTGTTTTAAAGTGCGTGCCTACAATACTTTTGTTTTGATAAACCGATTCCCTGATTGACTTTACAACGGCGTGTGTGCTTGAATTTACATTTCTGACTTAATTGGAGCTCGTAACGTGAAGCCCAGCATAACAAAACCTGTCTTGTTTCAAGCCGGGGCGAAACAGCCCCTGCTCAAAATGTCCCCGCGAACCCTGCTGAAAGAGTTAAGTTCTTTCCACTCTTCCCCCTCAATAAAACGAAAAGGCTTCAATTGTTTGTTTCTATTCTGGCAAGGCATCTCCAGGAACATTGCGGTTTGGAAACTGCACGTTTTCAAGGTCTGGATGGCGGGATTCAGTCCTGGCTGTTGAGACACAGCTGTGCAAAAAAAAAAAAGCCAAAACGTTTGGTGCCAATTCAGCCTTTGAACTCGGGACAGTGTTGAGGAGGAAAGAGACCCCCAACTCCTGTCTACTCCAAGGCAGCGTTGGAAGAGGGCGAAGGGAAGGTCCCGTCCTCTCCGTTGAAGAGGTCGGAGTGTCTGGGTTGAAAGGACAATCGGAGGAAGGGGAAGAAAAACTAACATCTTCACCCCCTTCACTTCCTCCAAGATTCCTCTCCTGCCCTGATTCGTGGGGCTGAAGCCAAGGATAACTTCATATCAGTGGTGGGCTATTTCCCGGACTGGGGGGGGGACACAGTGGGGTAGCGAAAATGGAGCTCCACCCCAGAGCACCCAATTTGCACTGAAAGATGTTGAAAGAAAATGCATAAGCCATGCCCACAGTGTGGTAGTATACATTTCGGTAGCCCTTCACTGCTTCATATATATATATATATATATATACTGCTCAAAAATAAAAAAATAAAGGGAACACTTAAACAACACAATATAACTCCAAGTAAATCAAACTTCTATGAAATCAAACTGTCCACTTAGGAAGCAACACTGATGGACAATCCATTTCACCTGCTGTTACAGAACGGAAAGGAATCAAGTTCAAGTTTCAAGTTTTATTTGATTTATATGCCGCCCCTCTCCGAAAACTTGGGCCGGCTAACAGCAATCATAAACAGTATACAATAATAATCCAATACTAAAAAATGAATTAAAAACCCCTTAGTATACAAAACCAAACATACATACAAACATACCATGCGTACAATTGTAACGGCCTAGGGGGAGAAGAAATCTTAATTCCCTCATGCCTGGCGGCAGAGGTGGATTTTAAGGAGCTTACGAAAGGCAAGGAGGGTGGGGGCAATCCTAATCTCTGGGGGGAGTTGGTTCCAGAGGGCCGGGGCCGCCACAGAGAAGGTCCCGCCAAGCGGCATTGTTTATTTGACGGGACCCAGAGAAGACTCTGTGGGACCTAACTGGTCGCTGGGATTCGTGCGGCAGAAGGCGGTCCCTGAGGTAATCAATGAGAATATTTCATTCATTCAGATCTAGGATGTGTTCTTTGAGGGTTCCCTTTATTTTTTTGAGCATGTTTGGTTCTGCAACCCAACAAGACCGACACGGACTTCAGAGGAGAATCAGAACTGCAGAAAAAACAATGGCTGCCAACCTGCCTTCTGTTGAGGACCTGTAGACTGCACAAGTCAAAAAGAGGGTAGGGAAAATATTTACTGATCCTTCACAGTAAATAATCTGTTTCAACTCCTACCCTCAAAACATCGCTACATAGCACAGCACACCAAGACAACAAGACACAAGAACAATTGCTTCCCCAAACGCCATCACTCTGCTAAACAAATATTTCCCTCAACACTGTCAAACTATTTACTAAGTCTGCACTACTATTACTACTATTTTTTTCTCATTGTACCTATCACCCATCTCCTCCCACTTATGACGGTATGACTGTAACTTGTTGCTTGTATCCTTAAGATTTCTATTAATATTTATTGTTTCCTGATTGCTTATTTGTAGCCTATGACAATCCTTAAGTGTTGCACCTCCTGATTCTTGACAAATGCATCTTTTTCTTTTATGTCCACTGAGAGCATCTGCACCAAGGACAAATTCCTTGTGTGCCCAATCACACTTGGCCAATAAAGAATTCTATTCTATTCTATTCCATTCTCTATTCCATCCTATTATTTTATTTCTATTCTATTCTATTCTAATTCTTTTCTATCCTATCTTATCCTAGTTTTTTCCCACCATATCCACATAAACATTCATAAACATACATTTGCATGAGATTTTGACAATATGTTTTTTTGCTTCCGTGCATGCGCTGAGATGCAGGCGCACGCCTGCAAGACACCCGAAGCTGCGCATGCAGCTCAACTTTTGTTCTCAGTGTGGCGACCTTTGCTGGTCCCACGTCAGAGCTGTCACGCCGTCTGCTCCCTGTTTGAATAAGCCACCTAATCAGGATGTCCGTGGGTAGCTGGCTGACCGCCTTGCAGAAAGAATGGCTTCCCGCCATCCGAGGAAATTAGTTGATCAGAAAATGAGACCTCTGAGTCTGCCAAGATTTGGTCTCGACAGATCCATGCTGGCTTCTGAGAAGCTGCTGGTTGTTGCCTTCATAGCCTTGTGTTGTGGCCCCTTGATGACTTGGGTGGACTTCAACTCCCAGAATTCCTGGGCTAGCCAGGCTTCAATTCTTGCAGTTCCCAACAACAACAACAACAACAGCAGCAGCAACAACAACAACAATAACAGAAAATCAACAGACGATCCAAAGTGCAGACTCTGTAAAGAAACAGACGAAACAATCAATCACATCCTCAGCTGCTGCAAAACGATCGCACAGATTGACTACAAGCATAGACACGATGCTGTGGCACAGATGATCCACTGGAACGTGGGCCAGAACTACCATCTACCAATGGCAAAGAACTGGTGGGGTCTAAGCCCGAAAAAGTGGTCTAAAATGAGCAATCAAAACTACTGTTGGACTTCCAACCAAATTTTGGAGCACAATACACCAGACATCATGATGAAAGCATGGATCATTGACATTGCAATCCCAGGAGGCAGCAGAATTGAGGAGAAGCAGCTAGAAAAATTTGCAAAATACGAAGATCTGAAAATTGAGCTGCAATGACTCTGGCATAAGCCAGTGAAGGTGGTCCCAGTAGTTTTTGGTCCGCTGGACGCAGAGCGAAAGGATCTCAGTGGACATTGGAAAACCATCAGAATTGACAAGATCACCACCCATCAATTGCAAAAAGCCGCTTTCCTGGGATCGGCACACATAATTTGCCACTACGTCATGCAGTCCTAGGTGCTTGGGAAGCACCCGACTGGTGATGAAATACGAAATCCAGCATAGTGATCTCGTTTGCTGTGTTGTACTGTTGAAATAATAAAAAGAAGAAGGAGAAGAGGAAGAGGAAGGAGAAGAAGAAGGAGGAGGAGGAGAAGAGGGAGAAGAAGGAGAAGGAGGAGAAGGAGAAGGAGAAGAAGGAGAAGGAGGAGAAGGAGAAGCAGAAGAAGAGGGAGAAGAAGGAGAAGGAGGAGAAGGAGAAGGAGAAGGAGAAGCAGGAGAAGGAGAAGAAGATGGAGAAGTAGGAGAAGGAGAAGGAGGAGAAGGAGAAGGAGAAGAAGAGGGAGAAGAAGGAGAAGGAGGAGAAGGAGAAGGAGAAGCAGGAGAAGGAGAAGAAGAGGGAGAAGAAGGAGAAGGAGAAGGAGAAGCAGGAGAAGGAGAAGAAGAGGGAGAAGAAGGAGAAGGAGAAGGAGGAGAAGGAGAAGGAGAAGAAGAGGGAGAAGGAGAAGGAGGAGAAGGAGAAGGAGAAGCAGGAGAAGGAGAAGAAGAGGGAGAAGAAAGAGAAGGAGAAGGAGAAGCAGGAGAAGGAGAAGAAGAGGGAGAAGAAGGAGAAGGAGAAGGAAAAGGAGAAGGAGGAGAAGGAGAAGAAGAGGGAGAAGAAGGAGAAGGAGGAGAAGGAGAAGGAGAAGCAGGAGAAGGAGAAGAAGAAGAAGAAGAAGAAGAAGAAGAAGAAGAAGAAGAAGAAGAAGAAGAAGAAGAAGAAGAAGAAGAAGACAACAATGACGATGCTGGGAACTTCTCAGCCTTCCTTGATCTGAGAAGGCGAGTGAGAAAAATAATATCTGATCCCTCTGAACTGGAACAAATGCTGGGAAATATTTCGCGGGATGGTGGGGGAGGGCAGGGGACCAGAAACCCAGTGAATCAGACTCCTGCCAAGGACGGACAATGATTCTGTGAAAGAGATCAAAGCTTTCAGCCCAGCAAGCCTGCTTCAAAACAAATCCCTGGTGACAGAAAGCCAGCTTGAGTTTTTCCAAGCTCGGACTGCTTCACACACGGCATCTGAATGTTGGACAATAACTTGCGTGCAAGATTTTTAACTCGTCTTTCTTTTAATTGGTGTGTAACGTGGTGTGAAGTTTGCATCTGGAGAAATGGGGGGTGGGTGGGTGTCCAGCTTCTCTCCTTCTGCGTGAGGTTTACACGGAAGCATCACGTGTAAAAATATCCAGGAATACTTTTCTTTATTGTCTTAATGGAAGGTCGGAAAGAAAACCATTGGGCTCAGCTCTCTAGTATGTTACAGGTACAACAGCCTGTTTAGTGACTGTTTGAAATGCTAAAAGTACAGAACATCTTTTTGGGGACAATTCGGTCTGTAAAAACTGGCGACGCTGCTTGTGGTGTCATTTCATCTTTCCTCAAGGCAAAAAAATAGACTAGACTAGAATAGAATAATATAAGGATAGAATAGAATAGACTAGAATAATATAAGAATAGAATAGAATAGAATAATATAAGAATAGAATAATGAGAATACAATAGAATACACCAATATAAGAATAGAATAGAATAATGAGAATAGAATAGAATACACCAATATAAGAATAGAATAGAATACACCAATATAAGAATAGAATAGAATAGAATAATGTGAATAGAATAGAACAATATAAGAATAGAATAGAATAATGAAAATAGAATAGAATAGAATAATGAGAATAGAATAGAACAGAACAATATTAGAATAGAATAGAATAGAATGGAATTAAATGGAATAGAATAGAATGAGAATAGAATAGAAGAATAGAATAGAATTCAATTCAATTCAATTCAATTCTTTATTGGCCAAGTGTGATTGGACACACAAGGAATTTGTCTTTGGTGCAGATGCTCTCAGTGTACATAGAAGAAAAAGATACATTTGTCAAGAATCATGTGGTACCACACAATGATTGCTGTAGGGGTCAAATAAGCAATCAGGAAACAATCAATATTAATAGAAATCATTTAGGATAGAAGCAAAAAAGATACAGTCATATAATCATAAGTGGGAGGAGGTGGGTGATAGGAATGATGAGAAAAAACTACTAGTAATAATACTGCAGACTTAGTAAATAGTTTCATAGCGTTGAGTGAATTATTTGTTTAGCAGAGTGAGGGCGTTCGGGAAAAAACTGGTCTTGTGTCTAGTTGTCTTGGTGTCCAGTGCTCTGTAGTGACGTTTTGAGGGTGGGAGTTGAAACAGTTTATGTCCAGGATGCGAGGGGTCAGTCAATATTTTCTCCACCCTCTTTTTGACTTGTGCAGTCTACAGGTCCTCAATGGGAGGCAGGTGGGCAGCCATGGTTTTTTCTGCAGTTCTGATTCTCCTCTGAAGTTTGTCTTGTTGGACATACACCAGTATCCAAATTACGCCCACTTCTCTGCTTGTGTGATTTTTTTGGGAAAAACAGAACCTGCCAAAGAGCTTTGAACATCTCCAGCTGTTCCAATTCTCACTTCAACAAGCTCACAGATATCCAAAGGAAATAAGCTAATCTTTGAAAAGCTGTTGAAAATAATAATTGAATACAGGACCAAGAGTGTGTGTGTGGGGGTATCAAGATAGTACAATACAAGCTCTTCCAATTTTTGTGTGTGCGAGACACACACCAAAGCCAAAGCTGCTTTCAATTATTTCCTCATCTCCTTCCTTAGTGAGATTAACACCACAAACTCTTTTGCATCGAGGATGGCTAGCACGGAGGTCCATTTCCCCCTAAATCTCACCCCTGGATTTGTCTCAAAGGTTCTTTTTCCAAAGGGCAGCTGGACTTTCTTGGTTGTTGTTTTTTTCCTTGAAGAGGTTTCACTTCTCATCCAAGAAGCTTCTTCAGTTCTGACTAAAGGGTGGAAGATGGAAGGATTTATAGTCTTTGCACTCATCTGGTCGTTAGGACTCCCTCTGAGAGTCAGTTTGAGGCCCCTGGAAGGTTGATCTGTTTTCCTGTCCAAGTAGCCTCAATGACTCTCAGAGGGAGTCCCAAGAACCAGATGACTGTGACTTCTACAGTTCCTGTAGAAGCTACAGTTCTATATGTACATACATACAACTATCAGTCACTAAGAATATAAAGGGTGGAATAGAATGGAACGGAATGGAACAGAAAGGAATAGGGAATAGAGAATAGAGAGTAGAGATTTGAGAGTAGAGAATAGATAAATAATGGAATGAAAATAGAATAGAATAATGGAATTAGAATAGAGTAGAATACAATAGAATAAAACAGAACAGAACACAATAGAATAATGGAATGAGAAGAGAACAGAACAGAACAGAATATAAAAGATAGAATAGAATAGAATAATGAGAATAAAACAGTATAGAACGGTATAGAACAGAATATAAGAGAATAGAATGGAATGGAGTAGAATAGAATAGAATAGAATATGGAATGGAATGGAATAGAATAGATTAGAACAGAACAGAACACAAAAGAACAGAACAGAACAGAGTAGAATAGAATAGAATAGAATTCTTTATTGGCTCAGTGTGATTGAACGCAAGAGGAATTTATCTATGGCGCATAACCTCTCAGTGTACATAGAAGCTATAATTGATAAATCATGATTGTAGTCATCATACATTTTTTTGTTGTGAAGTTGCGTCCGACCCATCATGATCCCATGGACAACATTCCCCCAGGCGTTCCTGTCCTCTGCCATCTCCTGGAGTCCATTTAAACTCACACCGGCTGCTTCGGTGACTCCATCCAGCCTCCTTTTTATTATTATTTATTAGATTTGTACGCTGCCCCTTCTCCGAGGACTCGGAGCACTTCCTTCTCTGCCTTCCCCTTCTTCTTTTGCCGTCAGCCATTCCCAGCATTAGGCTTTAAATCCTAAAAAAAACATTCATCCTAAAACATGATTCAGCAATTAGTGATAGTCATAGGATACTAAATAAGCAATCAACATAAATCATACTAGGAGACGAAATAAAACAGCTTCAATTGGAAAGACGTTTCCACAAGCCTGGTTTTGTTTGGTTTCGTTGCCTTCTGTTGTGGCTGAAACATGAGCGCTTGTGGGAATTCCCACCCAAAGAAGAAATAAAAAGATTGTCTTTGTGCAAGCCAAGGCTCCTTGGTGCTTTTCCAAGGAATAAAAATCCTGCCATTTATCTGCTTTTGATAAACACCAGGGAACAAAAAGTATACTGCTCAAATAAAATAAAATAAAGGGAACACTCAAAGAACCCATCCTAGATCTGAAGGAATGAAATATTCTCATTGAATACTTAAGAAGTCTTTTGTTGCATCTTTTTTACCCAGAATATATAGTTTTGAGTTCAAAAATGTTATTAGGATGATCATAATATAAAATTAATCTGAATTAAAAGTTGGTTATTGGGAGATGGGTGAAGGTGGAAGGCAGCGGAAGACACCCAGCCTGAATGAATGAGGCTTAAGAAGTCTTCGTTTCCGCTCTTTTACCCAATATAGATATATTTGACACAAAAATATGTAACCCATCCCTGGTACAGAGCTGAAGGGATTGGATACTGTAGCCGGACCAGATTATCTCAGGGACCGCCTTCTGCTGCACGAATCCCAGCAACCAGTTAGGTCCCACAGAGTGCGTCTTCTCCAGGTCCCGTCAACCAAACAATGTCGCTTGGCGGGACCCAGAGGAAGAGCCTTCTCTGTGGCGGCCCCGGCCCTCTGGAACCAATTCCCCCCAGAGATTAGAACTGCCCCTACTCTCCTTGCCTTTCGTAAGCTGCCCCGGCCCTCTGCCCCCAGGCATGGGGGAACTGAGATACACTTCCCCCTAGGCCTTTACAATTTTATGCATGGTGTGTATGTATGTATGATTGGTTTTTATATAATGGGGTTTTAACTGTTTTTAGTATTGGATTTTGTTATATAATGTTTTATTGCTGTTGTTAGCCGTCCCGAGTCTGCAGAGAGGGGCGGCATACAAATCCAATAAATAATAATAATAATAATAATAATAATAATAATAATAATAATAATAATAATAATTCTCTGCCTTACAAGGCCAAGGTTGCAGGTTCAAGTCCCAGTGAGGGTATGGCTAGCTGATGAGGCCAAAATAAGGCCGAAATAGATCTATCCTAGTCTCCCTTAATTTTCAAAATCAGCCAAACATATATATACTGCTAAAAAAAATAAGGGGAAGACTCAAAGAACCCATCCTAGATCTGAATGAATGAAATATTCTCACTAAATCCTTTGTTCTGTAGAAAGTTGAATGTGCACAACAGCAGGTGAAATTGATTGTCAATCATTGTTGCTTCCTAAGTGGACAGTTTGATTTCACAGAAGTTTGATTGACTTGGAGTTATATTGTGTTGTTCAAGTGTTCCCTTTATTCTATTTTTTTTGAGCAGTGTATTTTAAAAACACCAAAGATGAATACGACACACCTTGGGAGGTGAGAAAAAACAAGATTGCCTTATCTACAGGTCTTATGGGTCAGCTTCCTTTAACACTTATTTTCCAATTGTTCTCTTGGTACTAAGAATCAGTCTGGATGGAAAAAAGGTCCTGGATAAAGCAGTGACACCTTTGTGTTGGTGGAAGCAAAAATTGTGATCATCTACCAATGTTTGGTTTTGGTGGCTGGTTCTGTCTTTGGCATTAAGTGGAAAAACTTCCCACTGGGCATTTTTAAACATCTTCCCAATACATGAAAAAAAGCTGTTGGAGTGGAATGATATGAAGGGTTATCCGGAATCCCCCCCCCCCTCTCTCCATCTAATAAAAACATTTTTTCTGGAGCAGCGCTGCAGAATTACCCAGACACAAAAATGCCTTTAAAATGCTACTAAATAGACTTGCAAAGGGGGTTTAAATGGCATTTTTAACTATACACTGCCACCCAGTGAATGGTGTCAGGAACTGAAGAGTCAAAAAAAACCCCACACCTAATAAATGGGACCCTCTGCATTAAAGCTCACATCCAGGGGACCAAACCATCATAAAACAGGGAGGATCATCAGGGTAGATAGTGAATAATAAATAAATAAAAAGAACGCACTGCAAAGAAGACCTACAAAAAGATATTGATAAAATTGAATGGGTCCAAAGACGGGCTATAAAAATGGTGGAAGGTCTTAAGCATCAAACTTGTCAGGAAAGACTTCATGAACTCAATCTGCATAGTCTGGAGGACAGAAGGAAAAGGGGGGACAGGATAGAAACATTTAAATATGTCAAAGGGTTCAATAAGGTTCAGGAGGGAAGTGTTTTCAATAGGAAAGTGAACCCAAGAACAAGGGGACACAATCTGAGGTTAGTTGGGGTAAAGATAAACATATATCCATCCTAAGATAAAATACAGAAAATAGTATAAGGGCAGACTAGATGGACCATGAGGTCTTTTTCTGCCGTCAGACTTCTATGTTTCTATGTTTCTAAAGATCAGAAGCAACGCGAGAAGATATGATTTGACTGAAAGAGGAGTAGATGCTTGGAACAAACTTCCAGCAGACGTGGTTGGTAAATCCACAGTAATTTAAACATGCCTGGGAAAAACATCGATCCATCCTAAGATAAAATACAGGAAATAGTATAAGGGCAGACTAGATGGACCAGGAGGTCTTTTTCTGCATCAGTCTCCTATGTTTCTAAGACAAAGCAAAGATGGAATATAGAGGAACGAAGATGCTTAAAATTGAAAAATTAAATTAAAATCAAGCTGTGGGTAAAAAAAAAAGAATGGTTCCTCAAATTGAAGAAAACTGCCCATCCCTGCGTTCCCAAAAGGTTGAAGAAATGCACAAGGTCGAGTGAACATTTCAGTCAAATTATTATTTTATTCAACAGATTTTGAAATGAAATGAAAAAAATCATTATTATTCTGATCAAACCTTGATCTTAACAGCCATAAAACTCGGGTGTACCTTTCAATCTGAAACGAAGCTTTGGTAAGTACATGCAGAAATATAATCTTGAGGGGTCCTTGGTGGTCTCAGAATTTGGTTGTCTTCAGACGTTTCATTACCCAAGTAGGCAACATCAGCAAGGCTAGTGGGGCATGGGGGTTTGCTCTCAATTTACATTCTAGTAGTTTTTCACTGTCAGTGTTGGTGCAAGTGGTGTCGATGCTTCTTTCGTTGGCCTGTTTACTGTTAACTTATTTGGCAATTTCTTGACTTGGGTATTGTTTACTTCCTGATTGTTGATATGATGTTAACCTTGGTGTTGAAACTCTGCTCATCTAGGTGTTGGATTGCTGGTGTGGTGGTATTTTGATCCTTTTATTCTTTTTTGTGTGCAAAATAAATCTTTATTTATTTTGTTGTGAGCCGCTCCGAGTCCTCGGAGAGGGGCGGCATAGAAATCTAATAAATTATTATTATTATTAATTATTATTATTATGTATGGAGTTATGGAAGACAAGATTGAGCAGAGGATTTGAAGGTTAGAATAGAACCGGAAGAGACCTTGGTGGTCTTCTAGCAGAAGACCTTATACCCAGTGAAGGGCTGCAATTTATTTTATTGCCAGACTGTGGGCATGGCTTATTTTGTGGGTGTGGCTTGCTGGCCATGTGTCCAGGTGGGAGTGGATTGACGATCATGTGACCAGGGTGGTGGTGGCTTAAAGGTCATGTGACTGGCATAAAGGTGGCCAACTTGACGTCACTCAACTCAAGGGTTTGGGTTAGGGTGCCTGGCCTCTCCTTGCCTCAAAGAAATACAATTTCCCTCTCGATTTACTATTATTTAACATCCAAAATATATTCTTGTATATATGTGTAGATACATATTAAACACAGGCACACAAAAATATACACTGCTCAAAAAAATAAGGGGAACACTTAAAAAACAGAATATAACTTCAAGTAAATCCAACTTCTGTCAAATCAAACTGTCCACTTATGAAGCAACACTGATTGACAGTCAATTTCACCTGCGTTGTACAATTGGAATAGTTGTGCAAATGAAATATTCAATGAGAATATTTCATTCATTCAAATCTAGGATGGGTTCTTTGAGGGTTCCCTTTATTTTTTTGAGCAGTATATGTTATCTACTATATAAACTGTATGTGTATGTATACACACACATACGAACACAAAGCTCTTCTAAATTATACACATTCAACCTCATTTACTGCAATAGGAAAAATATACCCAGAGCCCAGAAGGGGGAAAAAAAAAAAATTCTACCGGTTCTGCGTACCTGACCCTACCTATAGGATCCCATCACTGCTTATACCCTTTTCAAATGGTTGTCCAATCTCTTAAAATCCCCAGTGATGGAGCACCCATAACTTCTGGTGGCAAGTTGTTCCACTGGTTAATTGTCCTTATTGTCAGGAAATTTCTCCTTAATTCCAGGTTGATTTTCTCCTTGTTTAGTTTCCACCCATTGCTTCTTGTCCTATCCTCAGGTGCTTTGGAGAATAGCTTGACTCCCTCTTCTTTGGGGGCATCCCCTCAAATATTGGAATGCTGCTGTTATCTCTCCCCTACTCCCTCTTTTCACCAGCCATACCCAAATGATTTGTTGCAAACAGTTTTTAAAAAATTGTTTGGAAACTATAACTGTCACTAGTTGTTGTGGTTAGCTCTGGCCCAGCTCCTGCCCCAAGGACTGTGGATGAGGGGGAGACATCCACATGCTGCAGGCCTGTTTTGCCCCCAGTGGAATCTGCTGATGAAGGCTCCTCTGACCAAGAAGACATGAGTGACAGGGAGGAGGAAAGTGGGGCAGACAGCTCAGAAGGAGATCAATTATCTAGCTCCTCCTTGGATTCAGAACAAGAGTCAATGATACAGCCACGCATGCGGAGAGCGATGCATAGGCAACAACAACTGAGAGATTATTATCAAAGAAAATGAGGCCACCTGTGGTTGGGTGGGGCTGTGGTCATTAGTGAGGTTGCTATAAATAGCAGCCTGTGGGTTTGGCCATTGTGGAGGATTATCTGATCGTTGTGTTTCGTGACTGCTTGACTGACTTTGATCTTTGTGTGCTGATTTTCCCCCGCTTTGAAACTAACCCAGAGCAAAGTGTGTTTCACTTTGTGAAAGAAGAAGGACTGTGAATTGCCTCACAGCTGCAAGCTAAGTATCACTGAACTGATAAGGGACTTGTACAAATTACCAGTTTGTTTGGAGACGAGTGCTCTTTGCTATACAAAAAGAGTGCTCTGTTTATTTGCATTTTCGGTGTAAAGAACATTGTTTTGAATTTTCAAACGTGTGTGTGTGTCTGAAATTGTATCTGTGCATTTTTGGAAGGATTCTACCAGAGAGCTCGACAGAACACTAGTAAGGAAAATACATCAACCTTCATCCATAGTCCCCATGGTTTAGGATGCAACTCTCAGTTTTTAATAGAGATGAAGCCAATTTGAGTGCCAAAGTTTTCTCCGTCTCGAACGTGTGAGTAGAATCGGTCGGGATGACAGGAGGTGCAAAGAGTAAGGTTTTGCTCTGGATCTGTCGTCGAGTCATCTTGAATATTCCTGGGTAGGATGCCTCCAGCTTCTAGGAGAACTCTGTTGCAAGGGGAAGAAAAAACGAGACAATATTACGTTTGCAGTTATTAGTCACTGCAATTATGGCAAAACAGCGCAGGGGATTTTCCCAGCTGCGGAGAATGGATAATCAACATTTCCAGCAAGAATAATCACTGGGCGACTTGGCTGTGTTTATCTTTGATAGTCAGAACCTTCAAAGTTATCAGCGTTATTGGAGGCGCCCAATTCCTAACCTCTGAGTTCTGTAAAGTTATATTAAGTGCCAGAATAAGGCAGAATAAGGCAGAATAAGGGTATCTACGAGACCGCCTTCTGCCGCACGAATCCCAGCAACGGGTCCCGTCAACAAAACAATGTCGTTTGGCGGGGCCCAGGGGAAAAGCCTTCTCTGTGGCGGCCCCGGCCCTCTGGAACCAACTCCTCCCGGAGATTAGAATTGCCCCTACCCTCCTCACCTTTCGTAAGCTCCTTAAAACCCACCTCTGCCGTCAGGCATGGGGGAACTGAGATATTCTTTCCCCCTAGGCCTTTACAATTCATGCATGGTATGTTTGTATATATGGATGTTTGGTTTTACAATAAGGGTTTTTTAGTTGTTTTACTATTGGATTTACATGCTGTTTTTTAATTATTGTTGTTAGCCGCCCCGAGTCTACGGAGAGGGGCGGCATACAAATCCAATAAATAAATAAATAAACTTGCATTAATTAAAGAAAGAGAGAAAAATGATCATCTATCAAAGTTTTTCTATCATTTCTATGTATACAACTCTCGGTATATGCACCAGTATATACCAATCTAATGCTCTCTCTTAATCTAGTTTTGGGATTCAGATATTAATTAGTGTAATTAATGTTATTTTATGGCAGAAGAGTCTTCCAAAATTTGAATGGCTGCCACAAAGAAGAGGGAGTCAGGCTATTCTGCAAAGCGCCTGAGGGTCGGACAAGAAACAATGGGTGGAAACTAAACAAGGAGAGAAGCAATTTAGAACTAAGGAGAAACCTCCTAAGAATGAAGACAATTAACCAGTGGAACAGCTTGCCTCCAGAAGTTGTGGGTGCTTCATCACTGAAGGGTTTTAAGAAGAGATTGGATAACCATTTGCCTGGAATGGAATAGGATCTCCTTATCAAACAGAGCGTTGGACTAGAAGACCTCCAAGGTCCCAACTCTTCTTTTATTCTAAAGTGCCTACAAGACCAAACTTACCGTGTTGCTCTCCGGATATCAATGTATGGATTGGGTGATTCAAAACATCGTACACATGTGGGATCAATCTTGTAAAACTCCTTGGCTGATTGCTTGGGTAGCGTAAAGCAACAGGGCCCCACGGATGGGCCAAGAACTACAAGGATATCCTTTACGTCCGAACCGTATTCTGTTACCGTGGCGTTAACTACAGCCATGGAAACCCCTAGTAAGGTGCCTTGCCATCCTGAAACACAGAGAAAAAATAATAAGGTCTCTTGGAAAGTGAAGCCGTAGCAGTTAATTCAGAATAAAAATTGAAATTAGTTGGTGGCAGACCCAGGAGACAAAACTAGATTAGGAGACATTAGATTGGTAACATATACTGAGATTAAAGAGTTGTATACATAGAAATGAAAAACTTTTGATAGATGATAGATAAAATAGAGAGATAAAAAAGTTATCCCAAGTGAAAAATATACCGATTAGGAAGATTATGGAATGGGTAGAACTTGATATGATGACGATGAAATTAAAAGATAAGGAAGACTCGGAGTATTATGAAATTTGGAATATATTTTATGAATGGTTAGAAAGAAGGGGGGAAAAACTAAATGAGAATAATAAATAAATAACATATATAGGAATGCTAATAGTTGATTGATTAATAGATTTGGTATATTGGTGTATAAACATGTTGTATCAAGATTCAAACTCAATATAAACTGCTCCAAACGCGACTACAGAAAATACGACTTCAGCAGCACAGAGATTGATGCATGGAATGCACTGTACTTGACTCTGTGGTTTCTTCCCCAAACCCCAAAAACTTTAACCTTAGACCAGGGGTCTCAAACCTTGGCAACTTTAAGACGTGTGGACTTCAACTCATAATTCTTTAGTAAGCAAAGCTGTTTGAGGAATTCTGGGAGTTGAAGTCCACAAGTCTTAAAGTTGCCAAGGTTGGAGACCCCGCCTTAGATTGTCTACAGTTGACCTCTCCCTATTCCTAAGAGGTCTGTAAGGGGCGTGCATGAGCGCACCAATGTGCCTACTGTCACTGTCCTACTGTTCTATTGTCCTCTTTCATCCTTCCTTTTCACTTATCCTATACATGTTTGACAAATTAGATAGACAGACAGACAGACAGACAGACAGACAGACAGACAGACAGACAGACAGACAGACAGACAGACAGATAAATGTTCTAGCCTCTAGTCTCCTAATCATCCTGGTTGCTCTTCTCTTTACTCTTTCCAGAGTCTCAACATCCTTTTTTATAGTGTGGTGACCAAGATTTATTTTATTTTTATTTTATTTATTTGTTTTGTCATGTACGTATTGGTGGTATACAAAGATATAATATTTATATACTTGATACTAGTAAGAGAGAAACATTAGGACAGGGTACGGAGCTATGCTGGTGCACTTATGCACGCCCCTTTCTGACCTCTTGGGAATCAGAGAGGTCAACAGTGTCAGTGGATAGTCTAAGGGTAAGGTTTTGGGGGTTTGGTGATGATATTACAGAGTCTGGTAATGAGTTCCATGCATCAACTACTTAGTTACTAAAGTCATATTTCCTGGAGTCAAGTTTAGAGCGGTTTACTTTAAATTTGTATTTGTTGGGTACTCGCCTAGGATAAACATATATCCATCCTAAGATAAAATACAGGAAATAGTATAAGGGCAGACTAGATGGACCATGAGTTCTTTTTCTGCCGTCAATCTTCTATATTTCTATGTTTCTATGTGTTGTTGTGGTTGAAGTCGGAGTAGTCATTGACAGGAAGGACGTTGTAGCAGATGATTTTATGGGCTATGCTTAGGTCACGTTTAAGGCGACGTAGTTCTAAGCTTTGTAAAACTAGGATTGTGAGTCTAGTTGTGTAGGGTGTTCTGTTGCAAGTGGTGGAGTGGAGGGCTCTTCTAGTAAAGTATCTCTGGATGTTTTCTAGAGTGTTGATATCTGAAATTAGATGCACTATTCTAGATGCGTGCCATTGGTGTGCAGAAAAAAAACAGCAGTTGTGGTTAGTCTTCTCTATTCCATCGCTTTTCCCATGCCCTGTTGTCAACTCTTGGAGATGACTCAACCAACCCTTCAGAATTCAGAGGACGGAATGTCCCAGCCATCCACCTAACTTCCCCAGACAAAGAACCAGGAAGAACGAGAAAACCCCTGCAGGCGTTAGAGATTAATCTTCACAACCTTAGCAACAAAAAAAGAAGCAGAGGGCAGAGCAATCTTTGCATTTTGCAAGACAACATTATTTTTTGCAAGCTGCAATTTTTGCAGCGTAGCTCAGAAAGAGCCAGCGTGTGCACCCATGTATTTCGTAAGAGTCTGAAGACTCATTTATGTCGCCAGGCTTGGTCAGATTAGATCTTAACCCTGGCCAACGAATGTTTGTATGGTTGTTACAAATGGATATGATTGATTTTAATATAGCTTGGGATTTTAAATGGTTATGTAATTTTTATTTTAATTGGATTGATTCTCTCTCTTTTTTAAAAAAAAATTATTTAAAACAAAATTCACATATAAAAACACACAAACATAAAAGAAAAACACACATATCTGAATTTGTGCAAAGGCCCCCCTAGCCTCAGCTGTGGATCTAGGAGGACACCCAGTTTGCGAGGCCTATCCGAGGGGGAAATTGTTTCTCCCCCCCAAGACTAAGGTGACCAGATGTCCCGCCTTCAGCGAGACAGTCCCACTTTTAAATGATACCTTGACCCCTGCTTGGCGGTGCCGCCTTCACTGCCCGCCCGGCACCCATCACAGCTGCCCGGCCCCGCTGCCCCTGCTGGCCCACGCCCTTCCCGCCACCCGAGAGCTGCAATGGGGGAGGCAGCAGCGTTGTATACGAGAGAGAGAGAGCAAGAGCGAGACAGCAAGAGAGAGCAAGAGAGAGAGAGAACAAGAGAGAGAGAAAGAGAGAGAGAAAGAGGGGGGAGAGAGAAAGAGAGAAAGGGAGGAAGGAAGGAAGAGAGAAAAAAGAGAGGAAGGAAGAGAGCAAGAAAGAGAGAGGGAGGGAAAGAGGGAGAGAGAAAGAGACAAGGAGAAAGGGAGAGAGAGAGAAATAGAGAGAAAAAAGAGAGGAAGCGATGAAGAGAGTAAGAAAGAGGGAGGGAGGGAGGGAGGGAGAGAGAGAGAGAGAAACTTTTTTTTAGCCCCCCTCTCCCCTGCTCAATGATGTCCCTCTTTCCCAATCTTAAAATCTGGTCACTTTACCAAAGACAGAAAGATGGAATGACCCACAGCCGCTCAGCCTTGTCTGGGTTGAACTTTAACCTGTGAACCCCCATCCAGACCCTTAGGGATATTCATCTCTCTGGCCAGATGGATTTGTTAGTCTGTGGTGGGAGAAAAACCTTTTGCTGGGATTCCTAATAAAGGAATCTTTGCGTTCACTTCAGAGGTTTTTTTTTTCATGTTTGGGGATACCAGGTCAGAACAACAGGTGCTTGGTTACCTGAATGGGCAGCTCCGCAAACTTTCCTGACCGGGTCAGCAAACAAAATTGGAATGCAGTCTGCGCCCGGAGCAGAAACGGTGACGGCTCTTTGGTTAGTTACGATCCCATCGTAGCTCTCCGGCTGGGGTTTCCCCATCACCCAGACGTCACTGGCATGGTTGACCTGGTCAGAAACCAACAAGCGGGGGCCCTATTAATCTTCTGGGGTTCCAAATATTCCCTTTAGAACTTTCCAAACCAATAATTCCAAGGGAAGCCTTTTTAGCGGGCCAGTTTGAAGGGAATTGGGAATGGGTTTCTTGTAGAGTCATTTCGTGACCCCACTACGGAATATCATCAGTGCTGGAAAGGAGTGGGATCTATTTTCTGCTTATATAGAGTTCTTTCTAGCACTGAAGATGTTCCCTAGTTGTGTCCTGAAATGCCTACAAGAAAGCCATCAAGCTTAGAGACCACCGGGGACCCATCAGATCT
The DNA here is from genome assembly GCF_031021105.1 of Erythrolamprus reginae. Lineage (NCBI taxonomy): Eukaryota > Metazoa > Chordata > Lepidosauria > Squamata > Dipsadidae > Erythrolamprus > Erythrolamprus reginae. Next base: position 137,302,638 of record NC_091953.1, on the reverse strand, counting down.
CCTTCTCCTCTCTACACACACAAAGGGGCGAGTCCAAGTGCACTCGAGTGCCTTCCATCCCCTGTCCTATTGCTCTCCTATATCTCCTATACCTTTCTTCTATTCCTCTATCTCTTCTATTCTTTCATAGATATGTTCTATTCCTATATCTTCTCTTCTATTATTTCTTAGATATATTTTATTATGAGTCCATCCTCTATAACCTTCATCATGTATTTTACTAAGAGTATATCCTCCATAACTGTAACTTGTTGCTTATATCCTAAGATTTTTATTAATATTGCTTCTTCATTGCTTATTTGACCCCTGTGACAATCATTAAGTGTCGTACCACATGATTCTTGACAAATGTATATTTTATTTTATGTACGCTGAGAGCATCTGCACCAAGACAAATTCCTTGTGTGTCCAAACACACTTGGCCAATAAAATTCTATTCTATTCTATAACAATGTCAAGGTGCCAGGTAACAGCCAAACTAAATCAAAGTATTCCTCAAAGTTCCAATTTATTGTATTTTTGGAGTATTAGACGCACTGGAAAATAAGACGCACCTTAATTTTGGAGGAGGAAAAATAGGGAAAAGTACCCCAGAGTTCAACCTAAGAAGGCTTCTTCTTACTCCCTCCGGATCTCACCTTGATGCTCTGATACATGTCTGGGTTAAATCCGGCCGCATGGGATAATCTTCGAAGGTTTTCCTTCACCACCGCCGGGGGGTCCCTCCGCTTGGAACTGCTAAAGAGATTTAAAGAGCTCAGCGTTGGGACATATGAGATGCCTCCGTTTCTCGTGGTGAATCCATGCAGGAAAATGTTTCCTTAAAAAAAAAAGGTTTTCAAACACAAAAGGGGGAAAAAAGCAGTTATATTCAGGGCATAAGTGAAAGTTTTCTTATGTTTTTAAGGTGCTTTTTTATTATTATCCTTACAGAGAACTCAACCTAATTAAAAATGCCAGCAAACGGACTCCTGTTTAAAAACTGTTCTCTTGTTTCTTTCAGAATTTTCTACAAAACAGATTACAAATAAATTTATTAAAGGTGACTTTGGGCTCAATTTTCTTATTTTGTCACATATGCTTTGAAATAAAACTGGAACTGATTCATGATCAGCAGTATCTGAATTTCCTCAATTACTGACATTACTATACAAATATTGAAATTTGAAAGCTCCCGAATCTACATTTAATACAGATTAAGGAGGAAGGAAGGAAGGAAGGAAGGAGGAAGAATGTGGGAAGAAGGAAGGAAATAAGGAAGAAGAATGGTGAAAGAAGGAAGGAAGGCAGGAAGGAAGGAAGGAAGGAGAAAGAATGGGGAAGAAGGAGAAAGGAAGGAAGGAGGGAGGGAGAATGGGAGGAGGAGGAAGGAAGAAAGAAAAGCAGAAAAGGAAGGAGGAAGAATGGGGGAAGGAGGAAGGAAGGAAGGCAGAAAGGAAGGAAGGAGATAGAATGTAGGAAGAAGGAAGGAAGCAAGAAAAAAGAATGGGGAAAGGAGGAAAGAAGGAAGGAAGGCAGAAAGGAGGGAAGGAAGGAGGAAGAATGGGTATGAAGGAGGAAGGAAGGAAGGAGGAAGAATGTGAGAAGAAGGAAGGAAGGAAGAATGGGGAAAGGAGGAAAGAAGGAAGATCTATTCTCCCCGCTTACCTGGGATCAATGAAGATTTGAGGATGGTGATCTCTCCTTTCAGGTTGGGAAGACTTTCCAAAAACTGACTAATTTCCTTCTGGATCTTTTCCGCCTCGGGATCTCCGCGAGGCCTCCCTTTCTTCCGCGACTCCACGAGACCTTCTTTGGAGCCCACGGGCAGCTCGATCAACTCGTAGCGGTAAAACCTGCCGAAGAGCTGCTCCATATACATCTCCACCAAGGGTCTCCTCCGCCAGGACAACAGGACGGTGACCTTTTCCACCCCATTTTCGTCCAGTTTCTGCTTCACGGCGTATAAGGCCGCGGCAAACGTTTCGGCCGCCACCACCTCCATCCCTTGCTTGGGGCAATGAAGCTCTTCTAAATTGGCCTCTAGGGGTTTTTCGCCCGTCCATTCTTGGTCGGAACTCCTCTGGGGGCACATGAAATATGCCAGCTGGATCCCACCCAGGTCTCTCTTGCGTACGACTTTGATCACTTCCGAAAAGGAGGAATCCAGGAAGATTGGGTCAGAAGCCTCTGGCCCTAAGGGCCACAGATCAATCAAGGCTGCTGACTTTGGCGGCCGACAGGCAGAGTGACCATCCATCCTCCTCCCTTTTTTATCTATCTATCTATCTATCTATCTATCTATCTATCTATCTATCTATCTATCTATCTATCTATCTATCTATCTACCTACCTACCTACCTACCTACCTACCTACCTATCTATCTATCTATCCCTTTATTTTAGAAACCCAACATCCTTGAGTTGTAATTATTTATTTTCTTGGCTTCGCTCTTGGTTTTTCCTTTGGAAAGCAGCTTCGGGTTATAAAATTGTTGCTTTTTTAAACATTCCGGTGGTCCTCTTTCGGATTTCTCCTTTTTTCAGTCCTTCCCTTCCTTCTTCTTTCCTTCGTGCTCTCCTTCTCTTCCCTTCTCTTTCTTCTCTTCTTTTCTCTTCCTTTCCCTTCTCTCTCTTCTCTTCTCTTCTCTCTCCTCCTACTCTACCAATGAGTAGTTCTGTATTTCAGAAAGCAGCAACAGGTCAACCTTTGGAGAGACGAAAGAAGTGAAAAATAAAGTTGCAAAGAATTGAATTTGTCCTTTTGCTAGAACACAGGCATGTGCTATTTGTACTTCAAGGGGGCAATGATGATCAAAACAGAGAAGCTAAAAAAAAAGAAAATATAATAATTTTTTTAAAAAGAAAAAAGAACCGAACACTATTACTATTAAATTTTTAAAAAAATCAAAAAACCAAACCCATAACTATTGATCAATCCATTATTTTAGGTAGAAATTTATCATAATGCTGTCTGTCTGTCTGTCTGTCTGTCTGTCTGTCTGTCTGTCTGTCTGTCTGTCTGTCTGTCTGTCTGTCTATCTATCTATCTATCTATCTATCTATCTAATATTATAGTAGCTATCAATACTTCAGTGCATACATAGTAACTTTCCATATGTATTTCAATATACATAGTACCTTTCCATATGTATTTCAATATTTCCAAAATTAGATAATATTAAGAACCTTAACATTTCCCTATCATTAACTCACATCAACCTTTTACAATTATTAATCTAAATTATCTATATAATTCTAGAGCATTCACAACTTCTGAAGGCAAGAGTGTTGGAATTCTATGTTATTTATGGTTATAAGTGACGTTCTTCACTTCGTAGAGCAGAGACTCTTCATAGCAGAACCGTGCTTCAATGTATATTGGGGCACAGATACAATCACTGCAATATAAATCTTATGCTTTTATTTCTTCTTTTCTCATTGAACTGGTTTCATATTTACACAAATAAACAACTTGACAGTATAACTATATTTCTCTGTGCATCTGCTCTCTATGGTGCAGATTCACCAAGAGTCAGCATAGGAATCCCCCAAAGAATTCTACCTTCCAACTGCCAAAAACTGGTTTACATACAAATATGCAAACTAGCTCTCTCTTGACCTTCCATCCCCTTTTTCCATCCTATATGCTAACAAAGAGTCTCTACCCAGTACTGTATTTTTGAGAGTATAAGATGCACCTTTTTTCACCCTAAGAGAGGGTGGAAATGTTGGTGTGTCTTATACAGAAAATGCAGCCATTTTTGGCCTCCCAAATCTCCACCCCTACATCCCATTTGTGTGAAAATTGGGCCAGTTTTTCACAAAAACGGGGTGCGCAGAGAGTTTGGGAGACCTGGCGCACACACGTCCGAGCGAGATTTGGCTTCTGGGCATATGCAGGAAGAGAAAGAAGACGCACAGCGGCACGAGATTTTGGTGATTTTTTTTGCTTCTGCGCCTGCTGAGGATCACCAAAATCTCTCTCACACCCATCTCCTCTCGCGAGATTTAACTTCCTGTGCATGCGCAGAAACCAAATCTCGCTCGGACGTGTGCGCCCCCTGCGGGTTACCCAGAGCTGCACGCTCAGCTCCATTTTTGCTACTGGTACACAGTGTGGCGCGTACTAGCTTGCAATCCATTACTGAAAACACCCCCATTTTTGTGAAAAAACAAGCCAAAAACCGGGCTATTTTTGCAAAAATGGGGGTGTTTTTGCTTTTCTCTACCCCCCAGAAATATTCTGCAGGCTTCCCAAACCCTCTGGTGCCCCATTTTTAGCAAAAATGTGTAAAAAGGACCCAGATTCTATAAACCACTTAGAGAGGGCTGTAAAAGCACTAGGAAGCGGTATAGAAGTCTAAATGCTATTTCCTTCCTTCCTTCCTTCCTTCCTTCCTTCCTTCCTTCCTTCCTTCCTTCCTTCCTTCCTTCCTTCCTTCCTTCCTTCCTTGGTGGGTAAATGAGGACCCAGATTGTTGGTGGCAAAAGGCTGATTCTGTAAACCACTTAGAGAGGGCTGTAAAAAGCACTATTCTTAACCAATTTCACAGGTTTAAAACCATTGAACGCCTTTCTTTTAAAAGAAAAATAAAACCAGGGTGACTTGGAATTTCCCAGGTTCATCGGAATTTAATTAAATATACAGATACAGATTAAGAAGAGTTGGAAGGGACCTGGGAGGTCATCTAGCCCAACCCCCCCTCAATCAGGATACCCTGTAAACCACTTAGAGAGGGCTGTAAAAGCACTAGGAAGCGGTAGAGAAGTCTAAATGCTATTGCTATCGTTATTACTTCTTTCAAACCTCGGTGCGTCTTATAGTCTGAAAAATACCGCAATTGTTCTCGCTGTCAGGAAATCTCCCCTTGTTTCTAGGTTGGATCTCTGCTTAACGATCTTCCAACCCGTTACTTCTGCATGCAAAAATAAAATAAAAATAAGCAAATGTCTCGCTGCCAAATTCAAACTCTGAAATTCCAAGCTTATTTACTCACCGTTGCAGAGAAACTTGAGTGGGGGAACCGATCAGAAGCACTTCACGAAGAAGTGACTCTTGTTCAACGTTCTACACCAGACCCACAATTATTTTGAGGAAGCACAAGCTCAAGGAAGCAGCCAATGAGTCATGTACAGTATATATGCTTTGCACGCATGCCCCAAACGTGCAGTTGCGTGAGTAATAAGGTGAAACCTGTTGGATAAGAAGTGAAAGCTAGAGGAAGCTATCGCAGAAATAAGGCGGAATTAGAAGGAGAGACTCCACTGGGTTAAATAAGGTTCAGGAGGGGAGTGTTTTTAATAGGAAAGTGAACCGAAAAACAATCTGAGGTTAGTTGGGGGAAAGATGAGAAGCAACGTGAGAAAATATAATTTGACTGAAAGAGGAGTAGATGCCTGGAACAAAGTTTCAGCAGACGTGGTTGGTAAATCCACAGGAACTGAAGTGAAACCTGCCTGGGATAAACCTAGATCCATCCTAAGATAAAATACAGGAAGTAGTATAAGGGCAGACTAGATGGACCAGGAGGTCCTTTTCTGCTGTCAATCTTCTATGTTTCTATGTTTCTACTATATAAACTGTATGTGTATGTACACACACATGCATGCTCAGCTCTTCTGAAATTATACACATTCAACCTCATTTACTGCAATAGGAAAAACATACTGGTTTTTCCTGGTTTATGAATGGTATGATTGGGTTGTGTGGTTATTTTAATGACGGGTTTTTAGATAGTTTTAAAGTATTGGATTTGTTTACATTGTTCACTATTGTTGTGAGCCGCTCCGAGTCCAAATCTAATTATTATTATTATTAATAATAATAATAATAATAATAATAATAATAATAATAATTATTATTATTATTATTATTATTATTATTATTATTATTATTATTATTATTATTATTATTATTATTCCCCAGAGCCCAGAAGGGGGAAAAAGAAAAAAAATATCAAAATTTTTCTACCGGTTCTCTGTACCGTAGGAGCCCATCACTGTCAGGACCCCATTGTGGGTCGAATGACCATTTCACAGGGGTCACCTAAGACCAAGGGGGAAAAGACAAATTTCCCATGATGTTAGTAACTTGGAATTTATTTTTACAATCCGACCAATCAGGCGTCGACAGTGGGGGTGTCCCTCTGACCTTCCTGCCAATCAGCTTCAAGTTCTGTTGGGAGAATTGGCGCTAGGCTTATGGTTGGGGGTCACCACCACAGGAGGGACTGTATTAAGGGGTCACAGCATTAGAAAGGTTGAGAACCACCGGCTCTTTCTCTCTCAGTTGAATTCAGAGCAATTGTGCTGTGTACTAAATATATATATATAAATTGATGACTCTTTGGGCAATGGGCCAAAGGACATAAAAACAAGCGAGAACAAGCGATCGCGTGCAAAGCTGAGCCACTGGAGTTTCCGCCTCAATCCACTTCCTCCTGAACGGCTCGCTCCTGCCACTCAATGTGAAGTTGGGGCGCCATTCAAGACCGGAGGGTGCTTGGCGCTCTGTGAATTTGGTTGCTCTCTTGCAGACGTTGTGCACTGGTGATGTTACCTACGTGGATGTCTGCAAGAAATCAGCCAAGCTCAAAGAGCACCAAGGACTACCACTCCCCTTCTTCTTCCTCCTCCTCCTCCCCCTCTTCCTCCTTTTCCTCCTCCTCTTCCTCTCCTCCTCCTTCCCTTCTCTTCCTCCTTGCAAACCCCTCTCCCTTCTAACACTGATAATGTTCCCTAGTTCGTTCATGAAACGTCTGCAAGAAAACAACCCAGCTCAGAGAGCACCAAGGATCCCACAGTCCTCCTCCTCCTCCTCTTCTTCTTCTTCTTCTCCTCTCCTTCTCTGCTCCTCTTTTTCCTCTCCTCCACCACCTCCTCCTCCTCCTCCTCTTCTTCTTCTCCTCTCCTTCTCTGCTCCTCCTCTTTTTCCTCTCCTCCTCCTCCTCTCGCCTCTCCCTTGCAGCACTGATGACGTTCCCTAGTTGGGTCACAAAACGTCCCCAAGAAAACCACTCCGCTCCCAGAAAACCAAGCTGCTAACTTCCTCCTTCCTCAACCTGCCCCATAGGACGGGGTCTCGCGGGGGGTGGGGAGGACAAGAGCCCCCAGGAATGGGCTTTCCCCTCCCCAAACCCCAGGGCTCCAACCCGAGACCTTCCACCCCAAGACCCGGCGGTTGGAGAGGCTCCACGGAGGCACTTACGGAGGAGAAAGACGCCGGTGGGGAATTGCAACCTGTCGGCCGCCCGCCCCCGTGCAAGCTCCGCAGCGCTTCCACCTTAAATGGCCCGCCTGGCACCAAGGCTCTGACGTCATCCGCCGGGGGGAGGGAATTCCCACCTTGAGTCAATTGGGGATTTCTCCGCGGGGGGGGGGGGGCTTGGCGGGCAGGTGCAGCCCAGACACAACACACAGCAGCAAAATAATAATAACAACAACAACAACAACAATAATAATAATAATAACAACAACAACAACAAAACAACAACAACAACAACAACAACAACAATAATAATAATAATTTATTAGATTTGTATGCTGCCCCTCTCCAAGGACATACAACAAGCTCAGCCCTGCCTGGGCTGGATGGAAGCCAGACGGCCTCCTTTTTGGGTTGCAAAGGAAAGGAGGCCACGAGGAAAGCTTTGGCCCAAGTGGGGGATTGAAGAGCCTGGCTCTCCGCAGGGAAGAGGGGTGGGAGGAAGCCTCCATTAAACAACAGCCCTGCAGGGTCCTCTTTTCTTCAAATAGGGTTTGATTTATGTCTGTCATTCAGGTGCCTCCATTAGTTCCAATCAGAACCTACCCTTCCTTTAATTAAAAACAAAAATGGGCTCCTACATTCTGTTTAGGTGTAAATGGCTTTTAAGTGTTGGATTTAAATTGTTTTTAAATTGCTTTTAGAGGTTTTTTAAACATTATTTGTATGTTTTATTTTTGGTTGGGAGCCAAAAATTGAACTTCATTTACTCAATACAAATTGAATAAATAAAATAAAAAATAAATACATTTTCCGAATGTAGGAATTTTACTTACAGCCTATTAAGCAAAAAAACACACACCACAAAACACAACATAGAAACATAGAAGATTGACGGCACAAAAAGACTTCCTGGTCCATCTAGCTTGCCCTTCTACTATTTCCTGTATTTTATCTTAGGATGGATCTATGTTTATCCCAGGCATGTTTCAATTCACTGACTGGATTTACCAACCGGGACTGCTGGAAGTTTGTTCCAAGCATCTACTCCTCTTTCAGTCAAATAATATTTTCTCACGTTGCTTCTGATCTTTCCCCCAACTCAACTCAGATTGTGTCCCCTTGTTCTTGTGTTCACTTTCCTATTAAAAGCACTTCCCTCCTGGACCTTATTTAACCCTTTAATATATTTAAATGTTTCGATCATGTCCCCCCTTTCCCTTCTGTCCTCCAGACTATACAGATTGAGTTCACGTAGTCTTTCCTGATACGTTTTAGGCTTAAGACCTTCCACCATTATACAAATTATATACAAATACAAATTATATGCATATACAAATTGTATACACATTATATACATATACAAATTGAATAAATAAAATAAAAAATAAAAACATTTTGTGAACATAGGAATTTTACTTACAGCCTATTAAACAATGGAACCCGACACTCTTAATTTCCTACCAGCCTAAGAGTCTGTTGTCGAAGTTGAGAAATACTGCAATGTAGGAGTCCTGTTACTCTTAAGCCTTCTGAGAAGAACTGCACCAGGTGGGCGGTTTGGGTTTGGAAACTGGTTGGGCATTCCTGCTTTTTGGCCAGCAGTTACCCGAGGACAAGAAAGACCTTCCTTTGCTCTGGGAACTCTTTCTCTCGATGCCAAGATCCTCAAAAGATCTCCCCGGCAGTAGATGACATCTCAGAATCCACCCATTCCTTTCGTTTTCCCCCAAAGTCTGTAGCAGAATCAGGATAAAATTGGAAAGGACCTTGGAGGTCTTCTAGTGCAATCCCCTGCTTGGGCAGGAAACCCTACACTGAATCCCCGGAGGCAAAAAAAATCACCCAACAGACAAACTGGAAAAACGCACTTTTGGTTTGCTGTTGTGCTATTTTTTTGCACTCCAGAGGGTTCAGGGAAGCTTCCTGAAGCCTCAGAGTGCAAAAAACAGCACAATGGGAAAAATCAGCTTAAAGCTCTGCTGGGAGAATTGGCGCTAGACTTATGGTTGGGGGTCACCACAGCATGAGGAACTGTATTAAGGGGTAACGGGATTAGAAAGGTTGAGAACTACTGGCTTAATAAGTCTCAAAATCTACCCAAAATATTGTTATATTAAAACAAGGAAAGTCTCCTTAAACCTCAGTCCTGGGATTTTTAGTTGGTCTCGGAGACAAGAAATGAGATTTTACAGCCAGTTCCGAGTGCAAACGTCACTTCAAAGTCAAGAAAATAAACGACAGCGGCCAAGAGTTTGAGGACAAAACATGTTTACTTGGAAAAAGTCCCGTGGAGTTTCTACAGGGCTCCTTTCCTGGAAAGAAGTCTCCCCGGGTAATCTTAATGAGTTGAGTTGCAGAGTAAACGAGAGATAAATGTAGGTCAGTGGAACCTTGTTTACTCCACCAGAAAGTGACTTCAGCATTGTGACTTCAGACTAAGTTTGTCACACCTTTGTTGAAAATCCTACTTCATCCTTCTCTTTCAATTCGGGTCGTCCTCAATTTACAACGATTCATTTAGTGACGGGTTGGAAGTTACAACAGCACTGAACAATTTATTTTATTTTATATTTTATTTTTTTATTTTATACATTTATAAGCTGCACAACTCCTTTCGAACTCTGGGCAGCATACAACAGTGATTTACAGAGCTGGCGCCTCCAGTTCTGTGGAATCAACTACCCTAGGAGACTACTACTACTACTACTACTACTACTACTACTACTACTACTACTTCTTCTTCTTCTTCTTCTTCTTCTTCTTCTTCTTCTTCTTCTTCTTCTTCTTCTCCTTCTCCTTCCCATTATTGTTGTTGTTGTTGTTGTTGTTGTTATTATTATTATTATTATTATTATTATTATTATTATTATTATTATTATTATTATTATTTGTATTCTGCCCCTTTCTGAGGACGGCATACAAAACGCCCCCATCCTCCTAGCCTTCCAAGGGACTGTGAAAATTTGACTCTGGCGGCAGGCCTAAAAGAAATGAATGTTTGTTGAATGGCTGTTTTATTTTTTTTTGGGGGGGGGGGTTAACTGTTTTTATATTGATTTAATATCTAAATATTAAATGTTAATATTTAACCCTTACAAGAAAATGCAATTAACTCAATGATGGCCTTCTACGGGTACGGTCAGATACGCAGAACCAGTAGAAAAATTTTGATTTTTTTTTTCTTTTTATCCCTTCTGGGCTCTGGGTATGTTTTTCCTATCGTAGTAAATGAGGTTGAATGTGTATAATTTTAGAAGAGCTGTGCGTGCATGTGTGTGTGTACATACACCTACAGTTTATATATTAGATCATTGTTTCCCAACCTTGGCAACTTGAAGATATTTGGACTTCAACTCCCAGAATTCCCCAGCCAGCGAATGCTGGTTGGAGAATTCTGGGAGTTATTTATTTATTTATTTATTTATTTATTTATTTATTTATTTATTTATTCATTCATTCATTCATTCATTCATTCATTCATTCATTCATTCATTCATTCATTCATTTATTTATTTATTTATTTATTTATTATTTAGATTTGTATGCCGCCCCTCTCCGTGAACTCGGGGCGGCTCACAACAGGTATAAACAAATCGTACAAATCCAAATAGATTCAAATACATGTAAATATTTTAAAAAGTTTAAAAAAGAACCCCGATATACTAACAAGCACACACACAAACATACCATACATAAATTGTATGTGCCCGGGGGAGATGTTTCAGTTCCCCCATGCCTGACGACAAAGGTGGGTTTTAAGAACTTTACGGAAGGCAGGGAGAGTAGGGGCAGTTCTAATCTCCGGGGGGAGTTGGTTCCACCACAGAGAAGGCTCTTCCCCTGGGGCCCGCCAACTGACATTGTTTAGTTGACGGGACCCGGAGAAGGCCCACTCTGTGGGAACTAATCGGTCGCTGGGATTCGTGCGGCAGGAGGCGGTCTCGGAGATATTCTGGTCCAATGCCATGAAGGGCTTTAAAGGTCATAACCAACACTTTGAATTGTGACCGGAAACTGATAGGCAACCAATGCAGACTGCGGAGTGATGACGAAACATGGGCATACCTAGGTAAGCCCATGACTGCTCTCGCAGCTGCATTTTGCACGATCTGAAGTTTCCGAACACTTTTCAAAGGTAGCCCCATGTAGAGAGCATTACAGTAGTCGAACCTCGAGGTGATGAGGGCATGAGTGACTGTGAGCAATGAGTCCCGGTCCAGATAGGGCCGCAACTGGTGCACCAGGCGAACCTGGGCAAACGCCCCCCTCGCCACAGCTGAGAGATGTTTTTCTAATGTGAGCTGTGGACCGAGGAGGACGCCCAAGTTGCGGACCCTCTCTGAGGGGGTCAATAATTCCCCCCCCCAAGGTAATGGACGGACAGATGGAATTGTCCTTGGGAGGCAAAACCCACAGCCACTCCGTCTTATCCGGGTTGAGCTTGAGTCTGTTGACACCCATCCAGGCCCCAACAGCCTCCAGACACCGGCACATCACTTCCACTGCTTCGTTGACTGGACATGAAGTCCAGATATCTTCAAGTTGCCAAGGTTGGGAAGCACTGTATTAGATAATGTATATTTTGTATGCCTGCATGTAATATGTATGTATACCTATGGCATCTATACATAGGATTAAATAGTATATTTTGAATGTTCACTAATAGTAAATAGAGAGGGCAATTGTCTCTCTTTGAGGCAAGGAGAGGCCCGGCCTAACCCAAACCTTTGAGCTGAATGACATTAAGTTGGCCTCCTTTAAGCCAGTCACATGACCCTTAAGCCACCACCCCGTCACATGATTGTCAAGCCACTCCCACCTGGTCACCTGGCTGGCAAGCCACACCCACAAAGTAAGCCATGCATGTGGTAGTAAAAAATTTTGTAGCCCTTCACTGGATTAACTGTGGAAGCGGCCATTTTATTGCTTTGGCCTTCCATGAAGGCCAAACCAATAAAATATAAACTGAATTTCTGATAACTCGGTTGGTCCAAATTTCCTTTTTTTAAAAAGTCATTTTCTGCTTTTGTATTGCAACTGCCTTCTCATGTTTTTCCTCCATTTTGAAACAGAGACTTATGATTTGGTGATATGGAATAGAATAGAATAGAATTTTTATTGGCCAAGTGTGATTGGACACACAAGGAATTTGCCTTGGTGCAGATGCTCTCAGCATACATAAAATAAAATATACATTTGTCACGAATCATGTGGTACGACACTTAATGATTGTCATAGGGGTCAAATAAGCAATGAAGAAGCAATATTAATAAAAATCTCAGGATATAAGCAACAAGTTACAGTCATACAGTCAACATGGGAGGAAATGGGTGATAGGAATGATGAGAAAAACTAGTAGAATAGAAGTGCAGATTTAGTAGAAAGTCTGACAGTGTTGAGGGAATTATTTGTTTAGCAGAGTGAGGGCGTTCAGAAAAAAACTGTTCTTGTGTCTAGTTGTCTTGGTGTGCAGGGCTCTGTAGTGATGTTTTGAGGGTAGGAGTTGAAACAATTTGTGTCCAGGATGTGAGGGGTCAGTAAATATTTTCCCCACCCTCTTTTTGACTTGTGCAGTCTACAGGTCCTCAATGGAAGAAGGCAGGTTGGCAGCCGTTGTTTTTTCTGCATCTCAAGGCCTGCTTTAAAAATATTGGAAATCCAGATTATCTCTCTTTACTAATACTAGCCCTTCCAGCAAAGTGAGGCCTGGCCAACGATTGTCACAGAACTGGAGTCAAATAATTGGAATATAATCCAAAGAAGAATCTGCAAATTTGCCACCTTCTCTTTGTCAGTGCTGCAGTTTCTTTAAAAGGATGTACTGTATTTTATGCATCTTTTTATGAAAGAATTGCAATTAGTAATAGATGCAATGTGTAATTTTTGGGAAATTTATGATTTTGAATGCCTAGTAGTAGTTGATGATGAGAATCGCATTGGCACCGATATTGATTCATCCTACTTAAGAATTAAATTTAACATACGCATTTAAAACTAATGAATTATATAACGAAGTAATAATTTTGAAAAAAAATTAAGTATATTGTAGATTGATACGAATTTGGATTTGTTATATTTGAAGCATAAGAGGGAAAGCTACAGTATAACTGAACAACGATTAAGCAAGTGAGAGTAAATAGCAGAGGAAGTAAACAATAGCATTAAAAAATAAATAATAATTGGAGAATGAAGCCATCGGTGTAAAACTGGGTAGCGAAATTAGACAAAGGAAGCAGTATGAGATTAATTTCATACGAGAGTAAGGTATGAAATTAAGTAGCATTAATAATATTTAGTAGATGATATAAGTTTACTAAGTTGACCTATAGTATGTTGTTTTTTTAGTGGGGAGGAAACTAATAAGAAAAAAAATCTTTGTAATTAAATTATCCACTCAGGGAAGGATTTAGAGCAGTGGTTCTCAACCTGAGGGTCAGGACCTCTTTGGGGGTCGAATGACCATTTCACAGGGGTCACCTAGGACCATGAGAAAAGACAAATTTCCCATGGTGTTAGGAACTGTAGCTTCTATTCTGGCGCTTCGGAGTATATTTTTACAATCTGACCAATCAGGTGTTTACAGTGGGGGTGTCCCTCTGACCTTCCCGCCAATCAGCTTAAAGCTCTGTTGGGAGAATTGGCGCTAGGCTTATGATTGGGGGTCACCACAACATGAGGAGCTTTATTAAGGGGTCACGACATTTGAAAAGTTGAGAACCACTGATTTAGAGGGTGTATGAGAAAGTAGGTAAGAAGAAGAGAAAGGAGTGAGAGTAGAAGGGGAGGTAGAGAAGGAGGAAGGAAAGAGGGTAGAAGGAGAGGTGGAGAAGTAAGTAAGGAAAGAGAAGGAGATGGTAGTAGGAGAGGGGAGAGAAAAGGAGTAAGAAGGTAGTTACTATAGGTGGAATAGTCACCTGAGATAGAAAGAGTGGAGTGAAGAGGGGGAAGATTGAGATGGATTAAATAATAAAATAAAAATAAAAATTGGAATGCAACTTACGTTATTGTACTATTGTTTTTAAGTGACAGTATTTGTATATTGATTTTTATTGAAGGTATATGTGATGTATGTTTTTTTATCTTATTGATGTGGAGGAAAAATAATTTAAAAATAATAATAATAAAAGGATGTATTTCAGACAGTTTCTGAAAGACAGAAAAATCTATGTAAATCAGTTCTGAAAGCTTAGTGCTGAAGAATTTCTATTGATTCCCCGAGAAATGTTAATTTTTTTCCCTTCCAGGATTTGAGCATCTGTAGCTTTTCCAAAAGTTGCATTTATGTAAATAGTGTGCAGTTGTGCACACGAGCAAGATATATAATATTTTACATTGCTTGGCTCGTTCTTTAGATTTAAAAGAAAAAAATATTACAGTGTGAACTAGTGAATAATGGAATTCATTTTACACAGTAAGATGGGAGCAACATAATATAAGCCATGGCAGAAAATTGAACAATAGCTTAGTCTCTCTCTCTCTCTTTTTAGTCTCTCATCAAAGCGTTTTAAAATTTCTGAGAAAAGGACCAAAGAGAATTGCGATTAAGAATGAAAAAAGGGGAGATAGCTTTAAAAGCTGCATAAAATATAAAAAAGGCACAGGAGAACAGATGCAAAATTATATGCCAAGTTCTGTAGCTAAAGTATTCCTGTATGAAAAATTTTAAAGTACTGCAGAGAAATTAAGTTTAAGTTTTATTGGATTTAGAGGCCGCCCAACTCCAGATGGAATAATACTCTAAAATAATACTCTAAAAATGCTATCCATAAGATTTTGAACCGTCTTTTTAAAAAAGGCAATTTGATGCAATTTAAGAATAAGACAAAATGGCCAAAATTGTTCAGATACCTAATGCAAAAGCGAAGATAATAATACAGAAAAGAATTTGCAAATTCACCGTGTTGTTGTTATCTAAACTGCAATTTCTCTAAATTTCAGCCCTGCAGTTTACCTAAAATTTAGCATAAATAATATGAAATAATATGAAACTTCTAAATTGTTTTTCTGCTTTGAAACCTGCCCTTGGCAAAGAATTTTGGAGCCAAAAAAAATCAGATCCAACCAACACGCCGCGGATGGATATGATTCATGGCTATTTGCTAGACTTTTGATTTTAGCCTTAGTTTTAGTTTAAAATTGTGCAAGGATTTCAGGAATTCTAGCTTATTATCCTAATAGGGGATGATAACATTGATTATTGATTAATCTTTATCTCACTTCAACAAATTACCATTGCTAGCTTTATTGATTTGTGTCTTAATAGCAATTCCTTTGGAGATTTTCAAATATATTTTAAGGCACGTGGCAATCTTTAATTCAATTTTAATATCCCCTTTATGATAAGTAATGATAAGTTACCCAAAGGGGGAAAAAACATTTATCCAATTTTGGCTAATCTACTTGAGTTTCAGAAGAAGTGCTCTATAACTCTTACTTTTTGGAGAGAACATTGAAGAACTTGTAGAGGGGCAGCCTATAAATCCAGTTAATAAATATAAATCCAATTAATAAAATAGCATTTAGACTTATATACCACTTCACATTGCTTTACAGCCCTCTCTAAGTGGCTTACACAGTCAGCATATTGTTCCCAACAATGCACAAAATATAAAATTAAAATAGGAATGGAAATGGAACACTGCTTAAATGCTTTTAAAAAAAATTCTCCGTTTAGAGTGAATGTAGCTTGGCTAATTTTCAGCAATCTTAGCATTTCCCCCCCGTTCTGATGTTGATTTTATTTATTTATTTATTGGATTTGTATGCCACCCCTCTCTGGAGACTCGGAGCGGCTAACAGCAACAATAAAACAGTGTACAATAGTAGTCTAATACTAAAAATGATTAAAAAACCCATTAATATAAAAACCAAACATACATACATACATACCGTGCATAGAATTGTAAAGGCCTAGGGGGAAAGAGGATCTCAATTCCCCCCTGCCCGATGGCAGAGGTGGGTTTTAAGTAGCTTACGAAAGGCAAGGAGGGTGGGGGCAATTCTAATCTCTGGGGGGAGTTGGTTCCAGAAGGCCGGGGCCGCCACAGAGAAGGCTCTTCCCCTGGGTCCCGCTAAGTGACATTGTTTAGTTGACGGGACCTGGAGAAGACCCACTCTGGGACCTAACTGGTCGCTGGGATTCGTGCAACAGAAGGCGGTCCCGGAGATAATTTGGTCTGGTGCCATGAAGGGCTTTATAGGCCATAACTTTGAATTGTGACCAGAAACTGATCGGCAACCAATGCAGACTGCGGAGTGTTGGTGTAACATGGGCATACTTAGAGAAGCCCATAATTGCTCTCGCAGCTGCATTCTGCACGATCTGAAGTTTCCGAACACTCTTCAAAGGTCGCCCCATGTAGAGAGCGTTACAGTAGTCGAGCCTCGAGGTGATGAGGGCATGAGTGACTGTGAGCAGTGACTCCCGATTGTCTCATGCAGTAATCTTACCATTTTGATAAGTGGTCTTGAAATCCGACCAAATAAATAAATAAATTTGAAGGATCTCCTGGCATTGAAGGTGGCTCCAGGAAGTCTTCAAATTACTTCTGAAAATTGGAGTAAGGCAGAAATGGTGGCGGTTTGAGAATCGCACAAATTCCTATTTTCTTCTTTTCTGTTTTCTAGGCATGTCTGCCTCGGATTCGTTAGGAATTGCCGAAATGGTGAAACGGGTAGCAGAGCAACAAAACACTCAAGCTTGTGAAATACAAAAGAGCAAGGAAGTGCTCACACAAATGCAGGTAATATTTCAGAAATACTTGACGGTCCGGTAGAGAAAGAGCGGGGCTGAGTCTAGTTTGGTTTGGAAAAAAACAGGACAGAAGCAGAGAAATTTCTAGCCAAGATAATAAATCTCCTTTAAATGCTTTCTTTCAACCTCTTTGCATCGATGGACGGAAGTCAGGAGGAAATTTTAAAAAGACAAGCATTTTCTTGGACTCTACCCAACATTTAAGTAGCAGAATCGAGGCAGCTATTGAGATCAATTGACCCTTTATTGATGGTCAAAGACCATTGTGAGGATGATGGGCAGTATTGGGGTGGTGGACGGTGCACGGGGTGGTGGACGGTATTCCGCGGGGGGGGAAATGGAGCGATTTCTGGCTATTTTTTGCTTCTGCGCATGCATGGAAGCAAAACAACTGCCAAAATCTCACGAGCACGCGTGTCCCTTCATGATATTTTGCTCCCTGCGCATGTGCAGAAGCAAAGTCTCGCTCGGACATGAGCGGCGCGTGCCAGGGTCGGCGGTAAGTGGAATCCTCTCTTGAAGATGGGGTAGAAACAATGAAAAAGCATTAAAAATATATCAGTTACATATAAATTACAGTGTTCCCTCGCTTTTTGTGGGGGATGCGTTCCGAGACCGCCCGCGAAAGTCGAATTTCCACGAAGTAGAGATGCGGAAGTAAACACACTATTTTTGGCTATGAACAGTATCACAAGCCCTCCTTTAACACTTTAAACCCCTAAATTGCAATTTCCCATTCCCTTAGCAACCATTTAGATTATTACTCACCATGTTTATTTATTAAAGTTTATTTAAAAAAATATTTATTAAAGGCAGACGAAAGTTTGGTGATGACATATGACGTCATTGGGTGGGAAAAACCATGGTATAGGGAAAAAACCCGCAAAGTATTTTTTAATTAATATTTTTGAAAAACCGTTCCCTCGATTTTCGAACCCACAAAAATCGAGGGAACACTGTATATCTTAAAAACTTTAAAGGAATTTAAAAAGAGGGTGAGGAGTACAGTTGGGTTAGTGCTTAAGGCACCAGGCTAGAATTAGGCGACGGTGAGTTCTAGTCCTGCCTAAGGGTATGAAAGCCGGTTGGGTGACTTTGAACCAATCAGCAGGGCATCGTGAGTTCTAGTCCTGCCTTTAGGAATGGAAGTCAGATGGTAACTTTCGGCTAATCACCAGGAATCAGACAGTTCTAATCCTGCTTTATCCATGAAAGCTGGCTGGGTGACTCTGGACCAATCACCAGGAGACTGGGAGTTCTAATCCCGCCTAAGGGTATGAAAGCCAATTGGATGACTTTGGGCCAATCATTTGGACCCATCCCTCTCTCTTAGGCCCAACCCACCTCACAGGGTAGTTGTTGTTGCTAAAACAGGAGGTGCAAGGTGTGTTGGAGACGTTCACCTCACTTTTTGGACTCTTTTCAGTATTCACTGCTTTAACCCCGCCATGTTTCTTTTCCTCTGTAGGCTCAGCTTCGGGACCTTGAGCTCCAGAGGAACTCCGTTGTAGCCGAAAGGAAGGCCGTTGAAAGACAAAGGTACTTCTCCGAGGAAGCCCTAGCCGCCACCAGAGGCCACCTGGGAGATCTGGAGGCTCAAATCTCAGCCTCGCACAGCGAGAACGTGAAGCTGGCCCAGGAGGTTGAGGTCCTACAAGAAGAGTTGGAAAGGAAGATTTTAAGAAACCGGGCTTACTATGAGAAAATGGCCGCCCACCGAAACTGGTTTAAGGAAGCGGAAAGCAAGTTGCCTTTTGTGGTGGAGCTGGTGAGAAAAAGAGCCGCCGTCCAGCAGCTGAGGGAGAAGAAAGAAGAGCTGGTTGCCTCTCTCCGTGCGAGAGAAGAACAGGATATGACGGGCCAAGTCCAGGTCAGGATCGCTGCCCTTTGCAGTTATTTTGTCGTTCTTCCCAAATTGTCTTTTCATCTCCCAAAGCATATCTATCCATCAGTGAAATCGCAGCATTGCAAAAACACCAAGTCCTCAAACCCCCACCTCTGGACCTCTGTGTTTTTGTGATGCTGCGATTTCACTGAGGCTCCCCTCACTGGGAAACCCCACCTCCGGACTTCTGTTGCCAGCGAAGCTCCCGTTTTTGCGCTGCTGGGATTCCCCTGCAGCATCACAAAAACACGGAAGTCCGGAGGTGGGGTTTCCCATGGAGGGGAGCCTCAGAAGAATCCCAGCAGCACAAAAACGGGTGCTTCGCTGGCAACGGAAGTCCGGAGGCGGGGAATCCCAGCAGCGGCGGTGGGTTTGTAAGGTGAAAATAGTTTGTAAGAAGAGGCAAAAAAATCTTCAACCCCGGGTTTGTATCTTGAAAAGTTTGTATGACGAGGCGTTTGTAAGACAAGGTATCACTGTATTATCCGATTTATTTTATTGTGCCTCTATTCCCTTGTTTGTATCCCTAACTCAGGACGAAATCTCTTGTCTGCAAAGTGAAATGAAGGTTTTGAAAGAGGCCATCAATGAAGAAGAGAACGCCATTCGCAATGAAAAAAGCAGACATGCTACGCTTCAGAAAGAAATTGAGGTGAGTTTTCATCTCTACAATTCATCTTGGCTATTTATTTTAAGAAGCCCTCTTGAATATATTCATTTTTGAATAACGATATTTTTAAAATGCATTCCTAAGACGTCAGAGTCATAGAAACGTAGAAGATTGAGGGCAGATAAAGACCTCATGGTCCATCCAGTCTGCCCTTATACTATTTCCTGTATTTTATCTTAGGATGGATCTATGTTTATCCCAGGCATGTTGAAATTCAGTCCTTATCGCAGAGCTATCAAAGCAGCTAATTTTAATTCTATCCCGGTATGAAATTATAAACTCTTTCAAGTTAAGTTCTGGGAAACTATAAAGCCTTTGGCAGTTACTGTAAAACATAATTTTATAGCCGCCCCGAGTCTGCGGAGAGGGGCGGCATACAAATCTAATAAATTATTATTAATTATTATTATAATTGAAGGTGTTGAAATTCGCACACGGTACTGGAAGGCAGCTTTTCAAATCTGTCTCAGCTGTGAAGTCTTTCCAAAGTAGCTAAAAGGTTTACTTATCTGCCCTTGAATCAAAATTTCTCCTCCGGTTTCCACACAATGCAATTTACTCAATCGTTAATTCCGCAAGGCTTCATCCCCCCCCCCCCCCCAGTATTGAGAAAAATTGGGTAAAGTTGAATCTCTTTAGCAGGCTTTTCATTGGGATCAATGTTAGGTTGAATTTACTATTTAAATTTGCTCATCTTAGGGTGTCAATCATTAAGTGTTGCACCTCATGATTCTTGACAAATGTATATTTTCTTTTTATGTACACCAAAGACAAATTCCTTGTGTGTCCAATCACACTTGACCAATAAATCTTCTATCTATCTTCTATCTTCTTTCTCCTTCCCTTTCTTTCTGCCTTCCTCCTTCTTTCTCCTTCCCTCTCTATTTATTTATTTATTTATTTATTTATTTATTTATTTATTTATTTATTTATTCATTCATTCATTCATTCATTCATTCATTCATTCATTCATTCATTGGATTTGTATGCCGCCCCTCTCCGGAGACTCGGGGCGGCTAACAGCAGTAATAAGACAGCGTACAATAATAATCCAATACTAAAAATGATTAAAAACCCATTAATATAAAAACCAAACATACATACAGACATACCATGCATAAAATTCTAAAGACCTAGTGGGAAAGAGTATCTCAATTCCTCCATGCCTGATGGCAGAGGTGGGTTTTAAGTAGCTTACGAAAGGCAAGGAGGGTGGGGGCAATTCTAATTTCTGGGGGGAGTTGGTTCCAGAGGGCCAGGGCCACCACAGAGAAGGCTCTTCCCCTGGGTCCCGCCAAGCGGCATTGTTTTCTCCCTCCTTCCCTTTTATGTACTCTGAGAGCATCTGCACCAAAGGCAAATTCCTTGTGTGTCCAGTCACACTTGCCCAAGACAGAATTCTGTATTCACAGGTCTTTCTCAGTCCTTTTATTCTTGCCCTTAACAGCTGCAGAGAAAGAGGTCCGTAGCGGTTCTCAAACGCCTGCGTTGCCAAGTTAACAACCTGGAGTTGGAGAGGAGGCTGGGGCATTCGAAACTGCAGCAGCTGGAAGGAGAGGCAGGAGAATTGCGTAAGCTGTTGCAAGCCGCCAATGAGTAAATTCACCCAAGGAGATGGGCTCCTCCTTTGGACAATTTCATCTTCTCGGTTTCCATTCATTTGCCTTTCCGGTCTGCATTAACTTTGCATTTGTGTCGTTGTTTTTCGTGGCTGTGTTCTTATAGCTAATGGCATTTATTTTTAAATATTTTTTATTGAATTTAAAATGAATTGTTTTGAATTTAAAACAAATAAAATATACAAAATACAAATACAAAATATACAGATATACAAGATCAGCATATATAAAAAAGGTATATTTGCCTGGCAGGGGGAGACACCATGATCAACATATATAAAAAAAGAGGGGGGGGGGGAGAAAGTTTATATATGTTTAATACACAGGGTGTCCAGCAAACCTGGAAAACAGGGAAATCAGGGAATTATCAGGGAAACCGGCGGTTTGGAAAATATCAGGGAATTCGTGAAAAAAACAATAAATCAGGGGGGGAAACCAAAACTATATTAAAATGTTTAAAAGTCAGGGAAAAATCATGTAAGAAAAACAAAACAGATCACGCTGACAGGAAGAGTCTAGCAAAAATGAGCTACTGATATTTCTCCATGGCTTAGCCGTTTGGTCATCTACAACCGCACCTTAACTAGATCACAAGTTGCATGGAAATGTCAGGGAAATATCAGAGAATTTCAAAATGCTTTCCCCCTGGACACCCTGATTACAACATTACGTATCACTATTGTAGGCCTATTATGTTCTTAACTTTAATTATCTTCCCATCCTTATTATCTTTCATCACCCGTGTTCTTTATAATATTATCTATTGTGTCCCAAGGAATGTGGAGGTGAATGTGGGGGAGACATCCCCATGCCACAGGCCTGTTTTGCTCCCAGTAGAATCTGCTGATGAAGTCTCCTCTGACCAAGGAAGTGTGAATGACAGGGAAGAGGGGAGTTTGGCAGACAGCCCAGGAGGAGATCAATCATCTGTATCATCCCTGGATTCTGAACAAGAATTAATGACACATCCACGCATGCATAGAGTGATGCATAGGAGGCAACAACTGAAGGATTATTACAAGAGAAAATGAGGCCACCTGTGGTTGGGTGGGGCTGCTGTAATTAGTGCTACAGATAAAAGTGCAGCCTGGTGTTTTAGCCTCATGGCAGTTTATCTGATTCATTGTTTCGTCAAGATCGCGATTTTTGCTCTTCAGGATTGTGTGTGTGGACTCTCTGGACTTTAGAATTGGACTCAATTTCCCAGTTACTGGGTGAGCAATTGGACTGCATTTAACCTGTGCCTTGTGTGTACCAGAAAATCCCTTTGACATTTAAAAAGGGAGCTGTTTCTGTTTTTCTGTTGATAAAAACTTTTGGGTTTTCCTTTTATCGTGTGGTGTGTGTCTTCCTGGACTAATGACCCTGTAATTATGGGCGGTTGAGGCACGCTGGCAGAACAGGTTCCAACCATTGACACCAATTCTCCCAAATTTTATAGAATTCGGTGTCCCCTTTATCTTGTAGTTGCATTGTCGTTTTGCCCATCTCTGCCCATTCTAATATTTTAGTTATTTTCAAGTGTTTGTCGGGATTATGTCTGTTTTCCAAAATTGTGCATGGGGAATTCTAGTGGCTGTTACAATGTGCAATATGAGATATTGGAGGCATTTGTCTACTTTTGTTCTAAATAACAGAAAATTTTCTGGTTTAAGTTCTGCTGCCTGTTGGGTTACTTCCTCAATCCATTTTTTGTATTGTTTTCCGATATTTCCTTATTTTTGAGCAAGTGGGATAATAAGTACTGACTTCCTGTTTACATTTCCAGCACAGAGGAGATGTGTTGGGAAACATTTTTGCCAGAGGTAATTGCCACCTGCAAAACATTTTATTGATATTCCCTCTGTATGATGAGGCCCCTGTCATGATGAGGCTAATAACTAACGGCATTTATTATTGATGCAAAAGTGAATTTGTGATACATACAACGTGGAAGAAAGGCAGAGCAGCCAGTTAATTGCTTTGATTTGCTGCTGTTCCTATTTTTAGTCTTTGCTCCCTGTAGTTAGACCTTGGAAGGGCGAGCTGAGGAGGCTCCACTTGATGCCATGTTAATTTTACGACACACTAAACAAGGCCCTGTTCAGAACTGGGATTTCCCAAAGGTTACCAGGTTTAATAATTTAATAAGAATAAAATGTGTTCGGATCGCTGGCAGGTGGAACACATGACTTCACGCATTTGCGGTTTGAAACATCCTTAACCAGAGCACCAAAATAATTAAAGACAGGGGGCATAATTATATTTTAACAAGCCCATGAGTGTCCTTAGATATCTTCAGCACTTTTTATGGGTATAAATTTTTCTCCACCATGAAAATAAAAACAATACATAACAACAAGGCTTATAATCCAACATACATAGACATTTTTATTTTTCTTATTAACCATTCATTGGAGGTTCTTATCTCCCTTCCTCATTTAAAAGTTCTATAAATTATAAACCTCTAAATAAAATACACTCTAAGTAAAATACACTGAGAGCATCTGCACCAAAGACAAATTCCTTGTGTGTCTAATCATACTTGGCCAATAAAGAATTCTGTTCTGTTCTGTTCTACTCTATTCTTCCATCCTACACTCTTCCCTTCCCTTCCCTTCCCATCCCTTCTCTTCTCTTCTCTTCCTCTTCTCTTCTCCATTCCTGTACATTCTCTTCTCTTCTCTTCTCTTCCTCTTCTCTAACTCTACTCTTCTATTCTACTCTACTCTACTCTACTCTACTCTACTCTCGTCTATTCTATTCTGCTCTGCCCTGCCCTGCCCTACTCTAATCTACTCTACTCTACTTTTGTCTATTTTGCCTTTTAATAAAATTGTTAGTCCAAAAAGGGAGACACCAGATATTTCTTTTTTTTCTCCCCCTAATGTAGGAATGTAGCAGAATCAAAACCTATTGTTGCCGAATCAGGAGTCATGAGGATAATACCATTTTAATTTTATCCTTGGTTTGTGTTTGTATGTGTTTTATGTATATGTATATACCAAGATAAATACATACATCCCAAAAATGGTTTTATGGCACCCCCTGGTGGCAGCATCTTGTCTTTGCTTGACGTGAACATACATTTTTTCCATTTATGAAGAGAAACTGAGGCAGCTTTATTTCTTTGTCCAAAGAGAATAAGAATCATGTCCACATCATTCAAACTATCATGTGCCCTTCTCTTAAAAATAACCCACCCTAATTTAAAATAACTCATGGGAAGCTAATAACCCGCCTTGTCATTGGGTTGGGATTCGCCACGGCCAATTAATTAACTAATTAACTAATAACCTAACTGCCTGCCTTACTGGGAAACAGACTCCTTGAAAATCTCAATGTGCACAGCCGAGGACAATGGAGCACACAGGAAGATAGAAGGAGGTGGAAAGAGGCTCAGCCAGGGCCAAAAAGGGGGGAAAAGGGAGGAGTCATCTACTCTGCAGTGTTTATATAGTCTGCAGGGT
Source organism: Erythrolamprus reginae (assembly GCF_031021105.1). Classification (NCBI taxonomy): domain Eukaryota; kingdom Metazoa; phylum Chordata; class Lepidosauria; order Squamata; family Dipsadidae; genus Erythrolamprus; species Erythrolamprus reginae. The sequence goes on along the minus strand of NC_091953.1, from coordinate 137,278,072 downwards.
ACAGGCCCCTTTTTGTCATCAAAAGGTGACGCACTAGTCAATTAATTGCAGTGGAAATGACGTGCCAGTGCCTGGAGGCTGTTGGGGTCTGGATGGTGTCAACTGGCTCAACCCTGACAAGACGGAGTGGCTGTGGGTTTTGCCTCCCAAGGACAATCCCATCTGTCTGTCCATTACCCTGGGGGGGGGGATTATTGACCCCCTCAGAGAGGGTACGCAACTTGGCCATCCTCCTCGATCCACAGCTCACATTAGAAAACCATCTCTCAGCTGTGGCAGGGAAGGCGTTTGCCCAGGTTCACCTGGTGCACCAGTTGTGGCCCTATTTGGACAGGGAGTCTCTGCTCACAGTCACTCCACTCATCCTCTCGAGGTTCGACCACTGCAACGCTCTCTACATGGGGCTGCCTCTGAAGGGTGTTCGGAAACTCCAGATTGTGCAGAATGTGGCCGCGCGAGCAGTCACGGGTCTACCCAGATATTCCCATGTCTCTCCAGCACTCCGTGGACTGCACTGGTTGCCAATTGGTTTCCGGACACAATTCAAAGTGTTGGTGATGACCTCTAAAGGCCCACATGGCATCGGACCAGATTACCTGCGGGACCGCCTCCTGCCACACAAATCCCTGTGACCGGTTAGGTCCCACAGAATTGGCCTTCTCCAGGTCCCATCAACTAGACCAGTGATTTTCAACCTTTTTTGAGCCGCGGCACATTTTTTACATTTACAAAATCCTGGGGCACACCACCAACCAAAAGGACACAAAATGACACTCTAAGACACTCTCCTCTCTTTTTCCATCCCTGTCTCCTCCCCCTCTTGTGTGTGTGTGTGTATACATACTCTTGAACCATTTCCAAAAACAGGTGAGGGCTGGAGTTTTTTCTCTCTTATTTTTTGGGTGCTTTTTATCATATGTTTTAAATCAAGAGTCACTTCTCTCTCTCTCTCTCTTTTGTTTCTCTCTCTTTCCTCTCATTCTCTGTCTCAATCATTTCCTCATTTCTCTTTTTTCCTCCCCTCTTTGCTCATTTCTCTCTCTCTCTCTCTTTCCCTTCCTCTCCTTTTTTTTCTCTCTCTCTTGCTTTCTCTCTCTCTCTTGCTTTCTCTCTTTCTCTCTCTCTCTTGCTTTCTCTCTCTCTTTCCCTCTCTCACTCTTTCTTTCTCACTCTTTCTCTCTCTCTTTTCTCTTTCTTGCTTTCTTTCTCTCTTTCTCTCATTCTTTCTCTCTCTCACTCTCTCTCTCTCAGGAAAAAGTTCTGAGACCAGAACCTGAGCTTCCTTCTTCGTGGCACACCTGACCATGTCTCGCGGCACACTAGTGTGCCACGGCACACTGGTTGAAAAACACTGAACTAGACAATGTCGTTTGACGGGGCCTAGGGGAAGAGCTTTCTCTGTGGGGGCACCGACCCTTTGGAATCAGCTCCACCCAGAGATTTGTACTGCCCCCACCCACCTCGCCTTCTGCAAGAGCCTCAAGACCCATCTATGTCGCCAGGCCTGGGGCAATTAGACCTTGCCCCTCTGACCAATAAATGTAATGTATGGTGTGATTGGACTGTATGATTGTGTGTTACATTAGGGTTTTTAGTTTTTTAAAATTATTAGATTTGTGCTATATGTTTATGTCTGTATCTACTCTGTTAGCCGCCCCGGGTTTTCGGAGAGGGGCGGCATACAAATCTAAATAATAATAATAATAATAATAATAATAATAATAATAATAATAATAATAGCAGTTCTGGCAGATGATCCACTGGAACTTGTGCCGGAACTACCATTTACCAGTGGCAAAGAACTGGTGGGATCAGACTGACCGAATTCTGAAGCATAGCACACCAGACATTGTGATCGTGGAGAAAAAGAAAGTATGGATCATCGACATCGCAATCCCAGGGGACAGCAGAATTGAGGAGAAGCAGCTAGAGAAATTAGTGAAATACGAAGATCTAAAAATCGAGCTGCAACAACTCTGGCATAAGCCAGTGAAAGTGGTCCCAGTGGTACTTGGCACGCTGGGCACAGGGCCAAAGGATCTCAGCGGACATTTGAAAACCATCGGAATTGACACAATCTCCATCTGTCAATTGCAAAAGGCGGCTTTACTGGGATCGGCAGACATAATTCGCCACTACATCACTCAGTCCTCGGTGCTTGGGAAACGCACGACTGGTGATGAAATACGGAATCCAGCATAGTGATCTCGTTTGCTGTGTTGTACTGACATAATAGCAGCTATTTTTTTTGCTTCTGCTGATGCATGGAAGCAAATTCTTGTTTGGAGGTGTGTGTGTGTGTGTGTGTGTGGGATCCCCAATGTACTGGGGGCAGCCCAATACTACTCCAGGATCTCTCCAAATCCTGCAGATGTCTATAATTCAAATGCCGCTCAACAAAACTGCTGGACCAGAGAGGCCAAAAAAGAAGTCATTGGCAACAGAAACATTGACACTTACAAATTGGCCAAAGGGGAGAAAAACAGCTGAATGTTGTGAGGTGTTGGTGTCATCTGCTGATAACCCCTAGACTTGATGGTGTGACAGTCAGCTCTGGTGGGAGAACCTGTCACCGCTATTGTCAACTGCCCCGTTGTTTTAGACTTAGCGATGGGAGAAAAGGGTTTGGATTAGCATCCCGTGCTACAAGAGGCCATTTACAGACCTCAATTCCCTTTTCAAAATATTGGAATTTGAGCGATGCTTCCTATTCCTCTGATACTATCTGCCTGTGAATCCATGCAAGATTTCCAAAAGCTGCAGGGATAAAAAAATGTGAGACTTGGATGTTATTATATATGTCGATGGCAGCAAGTCCACAAAAAAAGAGAAGATGGCAAATAAGTGACAGACAACAAAGCAGAGCCATTTAACACATTCTTTGCATCAGTCTTTACACAAAAAGAAACTGCAGTTCAACAAGTAACACAACTGTAAAAAAAGAGAGTCAAAACAAAATTCAACTGAAGCAAAAATACAGTAAGAGACCGCCTGTCTGAATTTAACTAATACAAATCACCAGAACCAAATGGACTACACCCAAAGTCCTAAAGGAACTAGCAGACGTCATTTCAGAACCACTGCACTGTATCTTCCAAAAATCCTGGAACATAGGGGAACTACCTGAAGACTGGGAACGAGCTGATGTGGTCCCCATCTACAAAAAAGACAAAAAACCAGACCCAAATAACTACAGACCACTCAGCTTAACATTCATACCTGGGAAAATACTAGAAAAAATAATTAAGAAACAGGTTTGCCACCACCACTTAGAAACAAACAAAGTAATAACCAACAGCCAACATGGGTTTGTTAAGAACAAATCATGCCAAACCAATCTCATTTCATTCTTCAACACTGTGACCAAATTAATAGACCTGAAAAACGCAGTGGACATAGTATACTTGGACTTCAGCAAAGCATTTGACAAAGTAGACCACAACCTACTTCTTCGCAAATGGGATAGACAGCCACACAACCAGAAGGATTAACAACTGACTGACCGACTGTGTTCAGAAACTCCAGATCGTGCAGAATGAGGCCGCGAGAGCAATTGTGGGCCTTCCTAGATTCGCCCATGTCTTGTCAACACTCCACAGCCTGCACTGGCTGTCAATCAGTTTCCGGTCACAATTCAAAGTGTTGATAATGACCTATAAAGCCCTACATGACATCGGACCATAATACCTTCAGGGTCACCTTCTGCCGCACGAATCCCAGCGGCTGATTAGGTCCCACAGAGTTGGCCTTCTCCAGGTCCCGTTGACTAAACAATGTCGTCTGGCGGGACCTAGGGGAAGAGCCTTCTCTGTGGTGGCCCCGGCCCTCTGGAATCAACTCTCCCTGGAGATTAGAACTGCCCCCACCCTCCTTGCCTTTCATAAGTTGCTGAAAACCCACCTATGTCGCCAGGCATGGGGTAATTGAGCTATCCCATGGCTAATAGGATTTATGTATGGTAGGATTGAGTTTATGGTTATTTTAATGATATGGGTTTTTAAATGTTTTTTTAATTATTGGATTTGTTACATCGTTTGTTATTGTGGTGAACCGCCCCGAGTCTTCGGAGAGGGGCAGCGTACAAATCTAATAAATTATTATTATTAATTATTATTAATAATGGATGGAAGCACACACACACACACACACAAACACGCAGAGGAAAGGTGCTGGACCCAATGGACAGAGATGTAAACGAAGCCCTCACGGGTTGCACAATTACGAACGAACTCAGCGTCGTTTGCAAAAAGAGGAAGAACCAAGAAATGAGAAAAGCAGCTCAATTACAACCCTTGCGTTCTCGCTTTTAAGTGGCCTTAATTTCTCCCCGGCATTCTCTCCTTTGATTATTAGAACCAATATTTGAAGACGCCACCGGGATTACTTAGTGGGGCTTTTCCCCCCCTCCCAGTCTGCGCCGTCCTCCCATGAGAACTTCTAAAGAGGGACGACGCTGTTGGTTTTTAAGAATGGTTTTCTGGATTTTCCTGTCCGTCAAATCCCAATCGTTTCTTTGAAGTTTAACAGATTCACAGAGTTGGAAGGGACCTTGGAGGTTATCTAGTCCAGCCTCCCCCCCATTGCCCAAGCAGGAGACCCTACCCCATTTCTGACAAAACGGAAGTCCAGTCTCTTCTTGGAAGCCTCCAGGGATGAAACTCCCACAACTTCTGAAGGCCACTTCTGTCCCGTGGGTTGGTGGTTCTCACTTTCAGGAAATTCCTCCTTATTTCCAAGTTGAATCTCTCCTTGGTCAGTTTCCACCCATTGTTCCTTGTCTGGCCTTCAGGGGCTTTGGAAAACAGACTGACCCCTTCCTCTCTGGGGCTGCCCCTCAAGTATTGGAAGACTGCTCTCATGTCTCCCCTGGTCCTTCTTTTCATCAGACTGGATCTACCCAGTTCCTGCAACTGCGATAGATAGATAGAGATAGAGATAGAGATAGATAGATAGATAGATAGATAGAGATAGATAGATAGAGAGATTAGAGAGATAGAAAGATAGATAGATAGATAGATAAATAAGATAGATAGATAGATAGATAGATAGATAGATGTTCTAGCCTCCAGCCCCCTCATCACTCTGGTTGTCCTTCTCTGCACTCTTTCCAAGAGTCTCAACATTTTTTTTATAGTGTGGTGACCAAAACTGGATGCAGGATTCTAGGTGTGGTCTTCCTCCCTCCCTTCCTCTCCTCTTCTCTTATTTTTATTTCTTCTTCATCTCCTCCTCCCCTCCCCCTTCCTCTTCTTCTGCTCCTATTTCTATTTCTCCTGTTCTTCTTTTTATTCCTTCTCCTTCATCCTCTCCTTCCCCCCTCCACCTACTCTTCCTCTCCTCCTTCTATATTCCTATTTCTATTCCTCCTCCTCCTCTTCCTCTCCTATTTATATTTCTTCTTCATCTCCTCCTCTCCTTCTCCTTCTCCTTCTCCTATTTATGTTTCTTCTTCCTCTCCTCTTCTTCCTCTTCCTCTCCTATTTCTATTCCTCCTCCTGCTCCTCTTCTTCTCTTATTTTTATTTCTTCTTCATCTCCTCCTCTCCTCCCTCTCCCCTTCATTTTCCTCTTCCTCTTCCTCTCTTTCTATTTCTATTTCTCCTCTTCCTCCTCTTATTTTTATTCTCTTATTCTCTTATTTTTATTCCTTCTCCTTCGTCTCCCCTTTCTATTTCTATTTCTCTTCTTCCTCTCCTTCTTTTTTCTATATTCCTATTTCTATTCCTCCTCCTCTTCTTCTTCCTCTCCTTCTCCTATTTCTATTTCTTCTTCACCTCCTCCTCCTCTTCCCCTTCCTCTCCTCCTATTTCTATTTCTTCTCTCCTATTCCTCCTTCTCCTCCTCCTCTTCTTCCTCTCCTCCTATTCCTATTCCTATTCCTCCTCTTCTTCTTCCTCTCCTTCTCCTATTTCTATTTCTTCTTCCCCTCCTCCTCCTCTTCCTCGCCTCCTATTTCTATTCCTCCTTCTCCCCCTCCTCCCATACCCCACCCCCCCACGCGTTACAGATAGTTTGGCAGAAGCATCTCATTCTGGAAGCTTTCAAGAACAAACCAGACTGCCATCTGTCAGAAATGGTGTAGGGTCTCTTGCTTGGGGGGGGGGGGAGGGGTTGAACTAGATGACCTCCAAGTTCCCTTCCAACTCTGTCCGTCTGACTGTCTCTCCGATTGGCTCCATCTGGATCCGCAGTCTCTTAAGGCCTGAGGACCAGGAGACTTAAGTGCAGTTTCCAAAAAGGCTTCGTAGCTCAGGAGCCGTGGGTTTGTGGATGAAAGGGCTTTTCATTAACTGCCCTGCAGGAGGACAGGTTTCAGCTCCTGCTCCTCGGCCCCTCCGGCATTTTATTAATTATGACGCCTCCGGCAGATGCTTCACAAATGAATACGCAGGCTGCAAAGAGCCATTTAACCTCCCATCTCATTTGGCCTGATGGAAAGCAAAAATAATGATAATAAAAACACCCCACCAGCAGCCTGACGCCATCCGATGAGGTTGGGAGTGGAAACAGCCAGCAGGGGGCAGCATTTCTCCCCTTATGAATATTTTCCCCATTTTTTTTTTTTTTGGACTTTTCAAAAATTTCATGGATTCCTCAGCTCCTATCAAGGAAGAAAGGGGGTTCCAACTTAGCCCAGGAGGTTGGGGTGGTGGTGGTGGTGAGGTTACGATGGAATAGGATTCCATTCCATTCTATTCTTCATTACATTCTATTCCCTTCCATCCTGACAGTCTCAAAATGGGTGAACAGTGCAGTCAGGCGGTAGGGAAAGCAAGTAGGATGCTTGGCTGCATAGCTAGAGGTATAACAAGCAGGAAGAGGGAGATTATGATCCCGCTATACAGAGCGCTGGTGAGACCACATTTGGAACACTGTGTTCAGTTCTGGAGACCTCACCTACAAAAAGATATTGACAAAATTGAAGGGGTCCAAAGACAAGAATGGTGGACGGTCTTAAGCATAACATGTTATCAGGAAAGACTTCATGAACTCCATCTGTCTAGTCTGGAGGACAGGAGGAAAAGGGTTAAATAAGGTTCAGGAGGGAAGTGTTTTTAATAGGAAAGTGAACACAAGAACAAGGGGACACAATCTGAAGTTAGTTGGGGGAAAGATCAAAAGCAACATGAGAAAATATTATTTTACTGAAAGAGTAGTAGATCCTTGGAACAAACTTCCAGCAGACGTGGTAGATTAATCCACAGTAACTGAATTTAAACATGCCTGGGATAAACATATATCCATCCTAAGATAAAATACAGAAAATAGTATAAGGGCAGACTAGATGGACCATGAGGTCTTTTTCTGCCGTCAGACTTCTATGTTTCTATGTTTCTATTCTATTCTATTCTATTCTTCATTCCAATTCTCTTCTCTTCTCCTTCTTCTCCCCTCCCCTCCCCTCCCATTCTATTCTATTCTTCATTCCAATACCCAAATAGCTAACCCAGTAGTTGTAAAAGAAAAAAGAGAGAAAGAATCCACCACCATTGGGGAAAGAAAGCCAAAACAGGGGGCCCTTTTTCTAAAACAATGCATTATTTTTGCATGCATCCATCTTTCTTTCTTTCTTTCTTTCTTTCTTTCTTTCTTTCTTTCTTTCTTATTTTGTCAAGTACATATTGGTGGTATGCAAAGATATAGCAATATTCATATACATGATACTAGTAAGAGAGAAACAATAGGGCAGGAGACGGAAGGCTCACTGGTGCACTTATGCACGCCCCTTACTGACCTCTTGGGAATCGGGAGAGGTCCACAGCGAAGAGTCTAAGGATAAAAATTTGCGTGTTAGGTGATGATACTACAGAGTCAGGCAGTGAGTTCCATGCATCAACTACTCGGTTGCTAAAGTTGTATTTCCTGCAGCTGAGTTTAGAGTGGTTTACTTTAAGTTTGTATCTGTTGTGTACTCGTGTGTTGTTGTGGTTGAAGCTGAAGTAGTCGTTGAGAGGAAGGACGTTGTAGTGGATGATTTTATGGGCCATGCTTAGGTCGTGTTTAAGGCAACGTAGTTCTAAGCTTTCTAAACTGAGGATTGAAAGTCTAGTTGTGTAGGGTATTCTGTTGCGAGTGGAGGAGTGGAGGGCTCTTCTAGTAAAGTATCTCTGGACACTTTTTAATGTATTTATGTCCAAAATGCGGTGTGGGTTCCAGACAGATGAGCTGTATTCAAAGATTGTTCTGGCAAATGTTTTGTATGCTTTGGTTAGTAGTGTGAGATTACCGGAGCAGAAGCTATGTAGGGTTAGGTTAACAACTCTTGAAGCCTTGTTGGAAATGTTGTTGCAGTGGGTTGAAAGTCAAAACTTTTGCGAAAGGGGATCATTGGTAAATAATTCTCTCTAACAAGATTCCTGTGTCCCAGCCATTTCCCTTCTATTTTTTAAAAGTAGTGTATGCAAATCTCTGACTTTTGTCTTGTCAAGGAAGTCCCACCTGCATTTGTGGGGGGCCAACTGGGAGGAGTGAGATCATTGTCCCCCTCCTCTTTTCCTCCAGGTTGATTAGTTGTTTTGAATCTGCCTCTTTCTCTCCTTGTCCGTAGCTGCTCTTAAGACACCGCTTGACAGCCATAATTAGCTTGTTATCTTGACGGCTTGTCAAGAGCACATTGGAACGGTCGTGATTTAAGTTGTGTTCGTTACACACGTGCCGGTGTGTACAACAGGCGTCCTCTTGAAAGAGGGTAATCGCTCTCTTTACCTGGTGGAGGAGCGAATAAACTTTTCCTGTGCAAACACTCATAAGACGGCACCATAACTCATTCCTCCTAAAGGCTACTCAGTGCCTAAGGAATGTACTGTTTGCTCCATGTTTCAAAGGAGGAGGAGAAAGAGGAAGAGGAGGAGGAGGAGGAGGAGGAGAGATAGTAAGGGTGGAGGGAGAAAGAGAAGGAGAAGGAGAAGAGGAGGAGGGGAAGGGGAAACAGAGGAGGAGGAGAGGTAGAAGAGGTAGAAGTAGAGGTAGAGGGAGGAGGAGGAGGAGAAAAATAAAAAGAAGAAGAAGAGGAGGAGGAAGAAGAAGAAGAACAACAAGAAGAACAAGAACAAGAAAAAGAAGTCATAGTAGTAGTAGTAGTAGTAGTAGTAGTAGTAGTAGTAGTAGTTGTGTAAATGAAAATAATCAAAATAACACTGGGACACCATATTGTGACAGAGCCCAAAAAATTCCACCAGATATCATTTTATTTATTTATTATTTAGATTTGTATGCCGCCTCTCTCCGCAGACTCGGGGCGGCTCACAACAAAATGAAACAATTCACAACAAATCTAAATTATAGTTTAAAAATATTTAAAAACCCCATTTACTAAACAAACATACATACAAACATACCATTCATAAATTGTATATGCCCGGGGGAGATATCTCAGTTCCCCCATGCCTGACGACAAAGGTGGGTTTTAAGGAGCTTACGAAAGGCAAGGAGAGTAGGGGCAGTTCTAATCTCCGGGGGGAGTTGGTTCCAGAGGACCGGGGCCGCCACAGAGAAGGCTCTTCCCCTGGGGCCCACCAACCGGCATTGTTTAGTTGACGGGACCCGGAGAAGGCCCACTCTGTGGGACCTAATCGGTCGCTGGGATTCGTGCGGCAGCAGGCGGTCTCGGAGATCATCTTCTAAAGATAAACTAATGGGAAACATCAAAGCACCAAAATGAACCCCACTGATGGAGAAGAAGAGTGCAGCATTGAAAACCAACGAGAATTAACAAAATACACAAAACTGACATCTAGCACCATGCAGGAGAAGGTGAGGCAGAGCCTGGGGGCAGAGTCAAGCAAGTCACCAGCCTGGCCCTGGAGTCATTACGTTCCCACAAATGGTCTAAATCCAACCCCTCTTATCTAGAGTCCGTTTAGTGGAGACCACTGGTTGACCAGATTCTTCCAGAGCATACAAAACATTCACCAGACCAATCCTTAAATACAGCTCATCTGTCTGGAACCCACATTGTATTTCAGACACAAACACTCTAAAAAATGTCCAGAGATACTTTACTAGAAGAGTCCTCCACTCACAACAGAATTCCCTACACAACTAGACTTAGAATCCTAGGTTTAGAAAGCTTAGAACTATGTCGCCTTAATCACGACCTAAGCATAGCCCATAAAGTCACCTGCTACAACGTCCTCCCTGTCAACGACTACTTCAGCTTCAACCACAACAACACACAGCAGATGCAAACTTAAAGTAAACCACGTCAAACATGACTGCAGGAAACACAACTTTAGTAACCAACTACCGTAGTTGATGCATGGAACACACTTACTGACTCTGTAGTATCATCACCTAACCCCCAAAACCTTACCCAGTTTAGACTATACACGGTTGACCTCTCCCGATTCCTAAGAGGTCAGTAAGGGGCGTGCATAAGTGCACCAGCGTGCCTTCAGTCCCCTGTTCTAAAGTTTCTCTTTTACTAGTATCGTATATATAAACATTGTTATATCTTTGTATACCACCAATATGTTCTTGACAAAACAAACAAATTTATGATAGATAGATGGATAGATGGATAGATGGATAGATGGATAGATGGATAGATGGATAGATGGATAGATGGATAGATGGATAGATGGATAGATGGATAGATGGATAGATGGATAGATGGATAGATGGATGGATGGATGGATGGATGGATGGATGGATAGATGGATAGATGGATAGATGGATAGATGGATAGATGGATAGATGGATAGATGGATAGATGGATAGATGGATAGATGGATAGATGGATAGATGGATAGATGGATAGATGGATAGATGGATAGATGGATAGATGGATAGATGGATAGATGGATAGATGGATAGATGGATAGATGGATAGATGGATAGATGGATAGATGGATAGATGGATAGATGGATAGATGGATAGATGGATAGATGGATAGATGGATAGATGGGAGAGAGAGAGAGAGAGAGAGAGAGAGACAGAGGGTCCTGTGGCCCTGATTCTTCATGCCTGACACATGTGTTGCAAAAACCTCATTTCTATCATATGGAACATGCTTCTCTGCAATGCTACGTCCTGCCAACCTTCATGAATATGCAGTCTCTTCCCCCAAGGATCTAGGCCATAATTTTAATGAAGCTGTGTTGTGAGTGACCGTGAGATTTTTAGCAACGATAAAATAAAATAAAAATTGGGATAATGCAATGATGTTTCCCTGTCTTTCACCACCCAGAATTTGACAGGTTAGACAGGTGGATAAAATAAGTACAGTGGTACCTCTACCTACAAATGCCTCTACTTATGAATTTTTCTAGATAAGAACCAGGTGTTCAAGATTTTTTTTGCCTCTTGTCAAGAACCATTTTCCACTTACAAACTCGAGCCTCCGAAACTGTAACCGGAAAAGTTGGGGAGAAGCCTCCGTGGGGTCTCTCTAGGAATCTCCTGGGAGGAAACAGGGCCGGAAAAGTTGGGGAGAAGCCTCCGTGGGGCCTCTCTAGAAATCTCCTGGGAGTAAACAGGGCCAGAAAAGGTGGGGAGAAACCTTCGTGGGGCCTCTCTAGGAATCTCCTGGGAGGAAACAGGGCCGGAAAAGGTGGGGAGAAGCCTGCGTGGGGCCTCTCTAGGAATCTCCTGGCAGGAAACAGGGCCTCCACCCTCCCTGTGGTTTCCCCAATCGCATGCCTTATTTGCTTTTACATTGATTCCTGTGGGAAAAATTGCTTCTTCTTATAAACTTTTCTACTTAAGAACCTGGTCACGGAACGAATTAAGTTTGTAAGTAGAGATACCACATAAATAAATAAGGTCTCCCAACCACAAATGAGGCCCCTTATTCCTGCATTTCAGCTGAGGCCCAACTGAAAACAGTCCCAACTCATTTTTCTTGTCGAGATTTGATTCCTCTTGGGTTATTCCATGTCCTTTGGAGGGGCCTCCCAAGGTCAACCCATTCATCATGAAATTAAGGGATGATTTAGACAACTCCTTTGGGAGATGAACGATGAAGAAAGCAAGCGACGTGCATTGGGCGTCTTCATTCAGAAATTGGGTCTGCTTGGCAAGAAAGCTTTTCTGCCACAGCTCAAACACTATGCGCTCATGTACACCTAAAACCCAAGAGCATTACCAAGCCGACAGCTCGATAGTCCTGGGAAAGAATTGTTAGCAGGAATAAGCACTTCTTCTTCTTCAGGTATTTTATTCAATTCTCCCTAACAATGCCTTAAACATGATCTAAGCATTGCCCACAAGATCATATGCTGCAACATCCTGCCGATCAATGACTACTTCAGCTTCAACCGCAACAACACAAGAGCACGCAACAGATACAAACTTAATATTAACCGCTTCAAACTTGACTGTAAAAAGTATGACTTTAGCAATCGAGTTGTCGAAGTGTGGAACTCATTTCCGGACTCCGCAGTGTCAACCCCTAACCCCCAACATTTTACCCTTAGACTATCCACGATTGACCTCTCCAGGTTCCTAAGAGGTCAGTAAGGGGCGTGCATAAGTGCACCAGTGTGCCTTCAATCCCCTGTCCTATTGTCTCTCCTATATCTCATATTTATTTTCTTCCTTTCCTATATCTTCTCCTCTATTCTTCACTGACATATTTTATTCCTATATCTTTTCTTCTATTCTTTCTTTGATATATTTTTACTATGAGTATATTCCCTATAACCTTCATTGTGTATTGGACAAAATCAATCAATCAATCAATCAATCAATCAATCAATCAATCCAAGCTAATGTCCAAGGAGAAGATGAGACAGCCCCAGTTCAGGATGGATAATTGAGCGGGCAATATTTACACGCCTTCGGTATTTAAATATGTTAAAGGGTTAAATAAAGTTCAGGAGGGAAGTGTTTTTGATAGGAAAGTGAACCCAAGAACAAGGAGCCACAATCTGAGGTTAGTTGGGGGAAAGATTAGAAGCAACGTGAGAAAATATGATTTTACTGAAAGAGTAGTAGATGCTTGGAATAAACTTCCAGCAGATGTGGTTGGTCAATCCACAGTCACTGAATTTAAACATGCCTGGGATAAACATAGATCCATTGTAAGATAAAATACAGGAAATAGATAAGGGCAGACTAGATGGACCAGGAGGTCTTTTTCTGCCGCCAATCTTCTATGTTTCTACGTATGTTTTCTCTCCTTTGTCCACTGTCCCCTTCAGCCAGACATATGCTCAGAAAGGTAGAAAAGTCAAAGCAGAAAAGGAGAAATCTCAGCGGCCTTCGGGCCTTTGGTGGTTGTTAGTTGCGAAGTCATGTCCAACCCATTGCAACCCTATGCACAACATCCTCTACCATCCTCCCGAGTTTTGGTCAGCAGGATACCAAAAACAATATTGAGACTCTAGAAAGAGTGCGGAGAAGAGCAACAAAGAGGATTAGGGGACTGGAGGCTAAAACATATGAAGAACGGTTGCCGTAACTGGGCATGGATCGTTCAATGAAAAGAAGGACCAGGGGAGACAGGAGAGCAGTCTTCCATTATCTCAGAGTTGCCACAAAGAAGAGGGAATTGAACTATTCTCCAAAGCACCTGAGAGTAGAACAAGAAGCAATGGGTGGAAACTAAAGAAGGAGAGAAGCAACTTAGAACTAAGGAGAAATTTCCCAACAATCAGAACAATTAACCAGTGGAACAACTTGCCTCCAGAAGTTGTGAATGCCCCAACACTGGACACTTTCAAGAAGATGCACTTTTGTTGGCAGGGTGATGTCTCTGCTTTTTAGTTTGCTGTCTAGATTTGCCATAGCTTTCCTACCTAGGAGTTTGAAAGTTCCTACCAGGTTTTCATTCCAAAGAGGTGAGTTGTCCATCCGTTCCAACTACCCATCTTCTTTGGTTTCTCATGAGCGGCAGCAAAGCGTTTAAACTGAGGGGTCCACAGGATCCAAAATGTATTTCAATCTCACTCAGTGTCATCTACCATTGGGGAGAGAGAGAAGGAAGGGAATAGAGAGTAGAGAACAGAGAATAGAGAGTAGGGAGTAGGGAGTAGGGAGTAGAGAGTAGAGAATAGAGAATAGAATAGTGGAGTAGAATAGAATAATATTAGAATAGAATAGAATAGAATATTGGAATAGAACAAAATAGAATAATATTAGAATAGAATATTAGAATAGAACAAAATAGAATAATATTAGAATAGAATATTAGAATAGAACAAAATAGAATAATATTAGAATAGAATAGAATATTAGAATAGAACAGAACAAAACAAAACATAATAGAAAATAGAATAGAATAGAACAGAATAGAAAATAGAATAGAACAGAATAGAATAGAATATTGGAATGGAATGGAATGGAATAGAATTAGAATAGAATAGAATTGTGTACATAATAAAATACATTCATCAAGAATAAAAAGATGCAACACTTAATGATTGTCCAAATAAATAATGATGGGTACAAATAAGCAATCAGGAAACAATCAATATTAATATCAATCGTAAGGATCCACATGACAGAAGTGGCTGCTGCATCACTGGAGGTTATTAAGAAGAGATTGGACAGTCCCTTCTCTGAAATGGATCTCCCAGGTCCTTTCCAGTTCTATTTTGATTGATTGATTGATTGATTGGCAGGAGAACTCTGGGCAGGAAGGAGCCGGGAGGAGGGTCTTCTGCATTGAGTTTCTGCTTCGACACCTCCCCGGCTCTCCCTTCCTGTCCTTGCGAAAGCTGGCTGGGCTTCCAAGCTTCTTTCCCTCCTTCCGCTCATCTATAATTTAAGCCATGATTTACTCTGTAACAACCCGCAGACGCTTGGAGGATTTGTTCCCTTGCTTAGCGGCTAAATGAAACCTTGTTCCTTGTTGCCGACTGACGCCGTTCCACGACATTGGCTGAGTTAACATGGCCTTCCTTTCCCCCCTCCCACTGGGTTATCGGGGAAGGGGGGGGGAAGACCCAAAATGGATCCAAACAAAATCTCCAGCACTGTTTAATCTATCTGGATGGATCCAGCGGCCTTAACCTGCACATCTGCAAGAGATAAACTGGAGGGAAAGACATCTGTCCACCCCTCCACTCGCAACGGAATCCCCTACACAACTAGACTTTATAAACCTAGGTTTAGAAAGCTTAGAACTATGTCGCCTTCAACACGACCTAAGCACAGGCCATAAAATCACCTGCTACAATGTCCTTCCTGTTGATGACTACTTCAGCTTCAACCACAACAACACACAAGCACACAGCAGCTACAAACTTAAAGTGAACCGCTCCAAACTCGACTGCAGGAAATACGATGTTAGTAACCGAGTAGCTGATGCCTGGAACTCACTACCTTACTCTGTAGTATGATCACCTACCCCCCAAAATCTTACCCTTAGACTGTCCACTGTTGACCTCACCCAATTCCTAAGAGGTCAGTAAGGGGCATGCATAAGTGCACCAGAGTGTCTTCCGTCCCCTGTCCTAATGTCTTCCTCTTATTAGTAGCCATCCTATGTATATATACAGTGTTTTATTTATTTATTTATTTGTTTGTTTATATGCCGCCCCTCTCCGAAGACTCGGGGCGGCTAACAACAATAAAGAAGACAATGTAACAAATCTAATATTAAAAAATAATCTAAAAAACCCCAATTTAAGAGACCAATCATACAAACAAGCATACCATGTATAAATTATATAAGCCTAGGGGGAAGGGAAAATTTCAATTCCCCCATGCCTGACGACAGAGGTGGGTTTTAAGGAGCTTGCGAAAGGCAAGGTGGGGGCAACTCTGATATCTGGGGGGAACTGGTTCCAGAGGGTCGGGGCCGCCACAGAGAAGTCTCTTCCCCTGGGTCCCGCCAAATGACATTGTTTAGTCGACGGGACCCGGAGAAGGCCAACTCTGTGGGACCTAACCGGTCGCTGGGATTCGTGCGGCAGAAGGTGGTCCCAGAGATATTCTGGTCCGATATCTTTGTATACTACCAATCCAACTCTCTTCACATGAGCCAAAGGGCTAGAGGAAGCATCTGCAGCTCTTTTCTGTTTTGGGTGATCCAGATGACCTTCAACATCCCTTCCAACTTTGTTAATCTGTTAAATCTAATTGTCTGTAGGTTTTTTCTTTTCCTTTGGCAGCCACACAGGTGTGTTATCAGCTCGAGCTCCTAAATAACTGCAATTGCTAATGATAAGAGGGGTTGTTTTCTTGGAAGCGTTTCAATACCCAGCTAGGTAACATCATCAGGGCTCATAGAAGATAAGGAGATGCCTGCCAAAAAGCAGGAATTGAGATATAATGATACGACACGAACAGGATACGATGGTATGGTAAACAGTTGCAGGAACTGGGTATGTCTAGTTTAATGAAAGGAAGGACCAGGGAAGGAAAAAAATGAGATACCAGAGACAATAACGCATATATTTTAACCTTGATCAAATAAATCCATTTTGAATTCCTCTTCCCCCAGATAGAGCAACAAAGATAATTAGGGGACTGGAGGCTAAAACACATGAAGAATGGTTGTAGGAACTGGGCATGTCTAGTTTAATGAAAAGAAGGACCAGGGGAAAAAAAGGAGATACCAGAGACAATAACACATATATTTTAACCTTGATCAAATAAATCCACTTTGTATTCTTTCCCAAATTAAAAAAAACAAAGGACCAGGGAAGACATGATGGCAGTCTTCCAATATCTCAGGGGCTGCCACAAAGAAAAGGGAGTCAAGCTATTCTCCAAAGCACCTGAGGGTAAGACAAGGAGCAATGGGTGGAAGCTAAACCAGGAGGGAAGCAACCTAGAACTAAGGAGAAATTTCCTGACAGTGAGAACAATTAATCAGTGGAACAACTTGCCTCCAGAAAGTGTAGGTGTTCCCATCACTGGAGGTTTTCAGGAAGAGATTGGACTGCCATTGGTCTGGAATGGTTCTATAGAGAGGTGGTATTGAGTTTTCTTCCCTTCCCTATAGAATAGGGATCCTGGCTACTCAAAGCGAGCCCTCTGTCCACCTGCCTCCTCCACAGATATGTGGCTTCCTTCTACTCGCTCCTTGAAGGCTGAAGATGAGGCCAAACAGGAGAGCTGAGACTGAGGATTAGACTAGACCAGAAGTGGGTTCCTACACTGGTAGTAAAAGTTGAGCTGAGCATGCAGTTTCAGGTGTGTGGCATGCGCACATGCATGGTCCAGTGTGCATTTGTTTCTGCAAATGTGCAGAAAGAAAAATCTCACGAGACCCTTGAAGCTGTGTGCGCAGCACCCTGGTAACAGCGGTAAATGCAACCAACACCAGGAGTAGTCCCCTCTTCCATGCTTCCTTGTGCATAAAATCTCCTTCATAAAAAGCTTTTCACAGCATACAAATCTATCAAATAATAATAATAATAATAATAATAATAATAATAATAATAATAATTATTATTATTATTATTATTAGTAGTAGTATTAGTATTAATATTATCACACATATGCATATGATGTATATGTCTATGTATTTCTCTGTGCATGTGTGTGTGTATGTGTGTAGCTGTTGCATTTTTCCTGCTTTTTTTTTTTTTTTAAAAAAAAATATCACTCCAACCTTTGGCCCTGGGATCACCTGCTGGTCTCCCATCCCATTCTGAACCTTTCTGGGTTTTTTTTTTTAGTTGCTGCTTGTCTCACTCTATGTGTCAAAGTTCCAGGTTGCACTCAAGCTAAATCAGAGAGTCCCAGTCAAAATGCTCCTCAAAATTTCAATTTATTTCTGGAGTTATCCTGGCACCTACACTGGGGAAACTGAATCTGAGTTTCCCACCCAGTTGAAAGTTCACATCCCTTGCCTCTCAACCCATCAATTTGTCACGTTGCCCATTCAGGTTGTGCCAGCGTGGCCAGTCCTCCTTCCGCTTCCGCCCAGATGGGTGGGCATAGGATGGCCTTGAACCCCTCAAAGAAAGAAGGCTCTGTGGCTGCGCCTGTTCCCTCCTGAAAATCCCCCCTCTCAAGTTCCCATCAACCATATCAGGCCTTCTGCAGAGAGCGTGGCAAGCCCTGGATTTGTCACCAATTTCTGCACCGGCTTGCTACTTTGTATATTGCCAAGCTTCTGCCTTTCCTCCCCCTCCCCCCGGGAGTGTCTGTGTGAGAGAGGGGGGGGGGGAGAAGGAGAGGGGGGAGGGAGGGAGGGAGGGAGAGAAGGGGGAGAGAAAAGGGTGAGAGAGAAAGTAAGAGAGAAAGAAAGAGAATGAAAGAAAGAGGGGAGAGAGTGGGGGGACAAAGAGAGAGAGAAAAAGAGAACAAAAGAAAGAGAGAAAGAAAGAAAGAGAATTAAAGAAAGAGAGAAGGAGAGAGAGTGAGAAGAGAGTGAGAAGAGAGAGGGGAAGAAAGAGAGAGAGAGAGAACAAAAGATAGAGAGGAGAGAGAGAAAGAAAGAAAGAGCGAGAGATAGAAAGAGAGGGAAAGGGAGAGAATGAAAGAGAGAAAGAAGGAGAGAGGGGGACGGAGGGAGAGAGAGAGAGGAGACAGAGGGTGAAGAAAGAGAGAGGGAAGGAGAGAGGGAGAGAGAGAGAAAAGAGGAAGAGAGAGAACAAAAGAAAGAGAGAGAGGAGAGAGAATGAAAGAGAGAGAAGGAGTGAGGGGGAGAGAGGGAGAGAGAAAGGAAGAAAGAGAGAAGGAGAGAGAGAGGAGAGAGAGGGGAAGAAAAAGAGAGAGAGGAAGAGGGAGGATGAAAGAAAGAGAGAAGGAGAGAAAGAGGAGAGAGAAAGAAAGAAAGAAAGAAAGAGAGAGAGAATGAAAGAAAGAGAGAGGGGGGGAGAGAGAGGAGAGAAAGAGAGAGAGAGAGAGAGAGAGAACGAAAGAAAGAAACAAGAGAGATGGGGAACAAGGGACTGCCGTGGCCTAGAGATAGAGCTCTCGCCTCCCAAGGGGGTTGGGCACGATGACCTCTAAGATCCCCTCCAACTCCGTTCATCGGTTACAATATTCCCTATCTCTCCCCCCCCACCTGCCCTCCCCACCCGCTCCCTCCCCTCCTCGTTTCCGCCCACCGCCTTTGGGGAAGGCAAGCCAGCCGCGCGCCACCAACGCCGGAGATCAACCCAGCTGCTCTCCGAAAGGAATCCGGCCTCCGGCTCGCCAGCGACGCGCTTCCCCGCGAAAGGCGGACTCGCCACGGAGGAGGAGGAGGAGGAGGAGGAGGAGGAGGCGGAGAAGGAGGTGGAGGAGGAGGAGGAGGAAGAGGAGGAGGCGGCCGCAACCAGCGCCCTGCCTGGCCGGAGAGCCTCGCCCGGGCGCAGGGAAGCCTCGCTCGCCCTCTTCCTTCCCTGCGCTTTTGCGCCCTTGGCCAAGCGCTCGCTCCTTTTGTGTCTGCGGCTCGTCGGGAATTTGCGCCGTGCTCCTTCGCCAGGCAGGCAGCCAGGCTCGGCCGCCGCCGCCCCTCCTTCCCCGGCGAGGCTTCGCTCAGCTTCTCCCGCTCCCTCCTCGCCCACCCGGGAGGAGGACCAGCCGCGCGCCACCGCTGGAGACCCCGGCGGGCGGCTGCTGGTGTTGCTCCTGCTCGCCCAGGGAGACCCTCGCCTTGCCGGAGACCTTCGCCCAGGTAAGGGGAGAGGATTAGGGGGAAGGGATGATGGGGAGGGGGCCGCGGAAGCGGGGAAGCCCGAGCTGATAGCACCGGGGGTAGGCGGAGGCGCCCAGCCGGAGCAGCTCAGCATCCTTGCGGGGGAGAAGAGAGCCCGGGCGGGCGCAAGGCAGCGATGGTCGCAGCTTCGGGGCCAGCGGGGAGAAGGCTAGACCAGCAGGCCGGCCAAGGAAGGCTGCTACTCCCCACCTTCCTCCGACCGAGCCATTGCCTGCCTCCCTCCCTCCCTTCCTTCCTTCCTTCCTCGGAGCGCTTGTAAAGTTTGCGCCGCGCTCCGGCCTCGGGTATCCATCCGGGGCGGCGAGGCGAAGTTTCTACGCCCCTCGTGGCGAGGGTGGTGGGGATGTTGAGACGCCTGCCTTGCGGAGGGGGGGGGGGGTCGGGTGTTGCAACTCAATCCCCCCCCCCGCCGGAGCTTTGCAAAGGAGTTGCGTCCGACCCCGTTGGAATGGAGATCTGAGACCCCAATTTGTGCGCAGCGAAGCTGGGTGGGTGGGTGATGAAAAGGAGCCCCGAGGGAAAGCTTTTTAAGGGGGTGTGTATGGGTCCTTTTGGCATCTTGGGGGTCTTTTTCGACTCTACCGGGGTTGAGACAACCTGCCTTCCTTTTTGGGGGGGGGGAGGGGGAGAAGAGAGTAGCTTGCGACATGGTGTGGTTTTTAATAACAGTTTAATAAAAAACCATAGTTTTTCTGCCTTTGGAAGAAAAGCAGGTGGGATGATCCCAGTATTTTTCGCCCAGGTGTTGTGTGTTTGGTTGTTGGCTTTTTAAAAAGGCTGCCCATAAACAGAGGTTTTCTTAAAGGGCCAGCAAAGCTTTTGCAGTGCTCTCTCCCAGAGGGTAAACAAGCAATTGGACCGTTTTATGGACTTGCTTGCTGGGCGGGGGTTTGGTGGAAAGTTGGCTAAGGGTTGCAGCTGCTGTGCTCCCAATTTTGCTTGGAGAGCTGTAACATCTGGAGGGCTCAGTCAGACAGCTGGGATGGGGAGAAAACTTGACATAAGTCCCAGGAACTGTCCTTCAATTGAGAGAATCAAATCTGGGGTTTTTCCCTCCCAATGCCCCACCACCACCTTGTTTATCTGTTCTGAAAATTTTACGGTTCTGCTTTCAATGAGGACTGGAAACCTTTCCCCGCCCCCTTTCTCTGGATTGCTGGACTCAATTCTGGCATCCTTTTTCCAGTCAAAAGCAGTTTGCTCTGTCTAGAAATTGTGGCCTTTCCCCCCCCCTCCATTATGGGAAACCACCACCCTTAATATCATTTTGAGATAATTGGCGTAGAATGTCTTAAAATTTGAGTTGCCAGCCCTCCGTCTCACATCGTTCTATTTGACCCAGCTCTGAACTTGCTTTTCTGCAAACACAGGTTTTGTATTTTTGCTGTCGCTGTTTTACCTGTTTAAAGTGACCCTTGTTGCTGAATTTTCCCTTGCCGTCTGGAGCGACACACATCTCAGGTCAAATATATAAGGGTGTCTGCAAACAATCCTCCTATCACCCCAAACCTCTTGGGAGGCCAATTTCCTCCTTGCTGTAGAGATGGATGCAATTTACTGCTCCTGAGGGATTATCAAATAGTTATTTATTTTATATATATTTGTTTTTGTCAGTTACGTATTAGTGGCATGTAAAGATACTAGTATACATGATACTAGTAAGAGGAACATTAGGACAGGGATGGAAGGCATGCTGGTGCACTTATGCACGCCCCTTACAGACCTCTTAGGAATCGGGAGAGGTCAACAGTAGACAGTCTAAGGGTAAAGTTTTGGGGGTTAAATGATGATACTACAGAGTCAGGTAGTGAGTTCCATGCATCAACTACTCGGTTACTAAAGTTGTATTTCCTGCAGTCGAGTTTGGTGCAGTGTATGTTAAGTTTGAATCTGTTGTGTGCTCATGTATTGTTGTAGTTGAAGCTGAAGTAGTCATTGACAGGAAGGATGTTTCTGTCTATTGGCTGCATAGCCAGAGGTATAACAAGCAGGAAGAGGGAGATTATGATCCCGCTATATAGAGTGCTGGTGAGACCTCATTTGGAATAATACTGTGTTCAGTTCTGGAGACCTCACCTACAAAAAGATATTGACAAAATTGAACGGGTCCAAAGACGGGCTACAAGAATGGTGGAAGGTCTTAAGCATAAAACGTATCAGGAAAGACTTAATGAACTCAATCTGTATAGTCTGGAGGACAGAAGGAAAAGGGGGGACATGATCGAAACATTTAAATATGTTAAAGGGTTAAATAAGGTCCAGGAGGGAAATGTTTTTCATAGGAAAGTGAACCCAAGAACAAGGGACACAATCTGAAGTTAGTTGGGGGAAAGATCAAAAGCAACATGAGAAAATATTATTTTACTGAAAGAGTAGTAGATCCTTGGAACAAACTTCCAGCAGACGTGGTAGATAAATCCCCCCAGTAACTGAATTTAAACATGCCTGGGATAAACATAGATCCATCCTAAGATAAAATACAGAAAATAGTATAAGGGCAGACTAGATGGGCCATGAGGTCTTTTTCTGCCGTCAGTCTTCTATGTTTCTATGTTGTAGCAGATGGTTTTAAATTTCCCAGTGTTGCTTCTTTGTTTCTGTCTTCAAGCCAGCATCGATTCTTGATGGCTTGTCATTCTCTTGGCCACATTTTTCAGAAGTGGTTTCCCATTGCCTCCTTCCCAGGGGTTGAGACAGAATGACCGGCCCAAGATCACCCAGCTGACTCCGTTCCTAAGCAGGACACAGAGGCTTTTAATTTCTAGCCCAGTACCATAACTACCCCAAATGATTTCTCCAGCATTTCATTGAGTCCAACTTGGGAAAAGGCATTTTTGCTAGTGTGATAGCATCCCAGTACAGTATGTGCATTTTTACAGAAATTGCCAGAATGCTGGTTTCAGTAAGGTTTGCTCTGCAGATTCAGCAGCACCATGTTCAATGGAAGAGTTTTGAGATTTCTTGGTGCATTTATTATTATTATTATTATTATTATTATTATTATTATTATTATTATTATTATTAATGAGATTTGAATGCCGCTCTTCTCTGTAGACTTGGGGCGGCTCACAACAATAACAAGAACAATGTAAGAACAAATCTAATAATTTAAAAAACACTAAAACCCCTATTATTAAAAGCAAACATACACACAAACATACCATGTATAAACTGTATAGGCCCGGGGGAGATGTCTCAGTTCCCCCATGCCTGATGGCAGAGATGGGTCTTAAGAACTTTATGAAAGGCAAGGAGGATGGGGGCAGTTCTGATCTCCAGGGGGAGCTGGTTCCAGAGGGTCGGGGTCACCACAGAGAAGGCTCTTCTCCTGGGTCCCACCAAACGACATTGTTTAGTCGACGGGACCCGGAGAAGGCCAACTTGTGGGACCTAATCGGTCGCTGGGATTCGTGCAGCAGAAGGCGGTCTCGGAGGTATTCTGGTCCGGTGCCATGAAGGTCTTTATAGGTCATAACCAACACTTTGAATTGTGACCGGAAACTGATCGGCAACCAATGCAGACTGCGGAGTGTTGGTGTAACATGGGCATATTTGGAAAAGCCCATGATTGCTCTCGCAGCTGCATTCTGCACGATCTGAACAATTTATCCATTGTTTTTAAAAAAATACTGTAGTTTACAATCACCGCTTTCCAACAGTACAAAAATGCATAACCAAGGAATATACACAACTCAAAAAAATAAAGGGAACACTTAAACCACATAATACAACTCCAAGTCAATCAAACATCTGTGAAATCAAACTGTCCACTTAGGAAGCAACATTGATTGACAATCAATTTCACCTGCTGTTGTGCACTTTCAACTTTGTACAGAACAAAATATTCAGTGAGAATATTTCATTCATTCAGATCTAGGGTGTGTTCTTTGAGTTTTCCCTTCATTTATTTTTTTGAGCAGTATATATAGCAAGCCACCAGACATGTGTTTATGGGTACTTGAGGAAAAATCCATGTAATATGTGTTTACATGTATGAGAATAGAACAGAACAGAATTCTTTCTTGGCCAAGTGTGATTGGACACACAAGGAATTTTTCTTTGGTGCAGATGCTCTTAGTGTACATTAAAAAATATACATTTGTCAAGAATCCGGAGGTACAACACTTAATGATTGTCATAGGGGTCAAATAAGCAATGAAGAAACAATCAACATTAATAAAAATCTTAAGGATACTAGCAACAAGTTACAGTCATACAGTCATAAGTGGCAGGAGATGGGCGATAGGAATGATGAGAAAAAACTAGAAGTAATAGTAGTTAGTGCAGACTTAGTAAATAGTTTGAGGTTAAAACATATGAAGAACGGTTGCAGGAACTGAGCAGGGCTAGTTGAATGAAAAGAAGGACCAGGGGAGACAGGATAGCAGTCTTCCAGTATCTCAGGGGTGGCCACAAAGAAGAGGGAGTCAAGCTATTCTCCAAAGCAGCTCTCTTGACTCCTGTAAATAGCTTCTTCCAATATAGGAGAATATTTGTAGCTCAGGGTTGTTCCTCTCTGAGCTTGGTGATTTTCTTGAAATGTTTCATTACCCAAACTAGTTAACATCACTGGTGCTAGAATCGTGTCCTACTTAGCACTAATGTTACCTAGATGGGTCTTGAAACATCTGCAAGGGAAAAGAACCAGGTTCAGAGAGCACCAGGGAACACATGGTCATTGTAGTCCTCCACACCCAAACCCCCTCTCCCTCCTAGCACTGTTGATGTTTCATTTCATTTATTGGATTTATATGCCGCCCCTTCCAACTCTAATAATAAATAAATAATAATAACAAAACAACCAAAAACTCAAGAGAGGAGCACCGAGGACATTTCCAATGGCTTGCTATCATGGTTATTGTGCAGTGACCACAATGATCATAACAACCACTTTCACGGACCACTATTTCTTGCTTTCAGTGGTCACCCTAGAGGCACATTGGCTCCTTTTCTTTTTAAAAAAATAAATTTTATTGAAGTATATACATTAAATATATATATATATATATATATATATATATATATATATATATATATATTTGTTTTCGTAAATTTTCACGGGTATATGTATGTAGATTGTTCTGAGTTCGGGTTTTGCCCTGTGTAATGTTTTGCATGTCTATGCGACGTTTCGGCGAAATCACATTCACCATCATCAGGCTGGAGTTCCAATCTTTGTGTTTTTGCAAATGAATATTAGCAACTGACATTTCTTCTTAGCATGTAGTGTGGGGGTGGAGATTTGCTTTGAATGTAGCAAATAGATTGGGTGACTATGCTTCCGTGATCTGATTGGTTGGTGTAATCATGGTTATAGAAGGAATGGCATGAAGATTATGAAGTGTTTTGTTTAAGTCTGATTTCCAAATATAAAATTCTAAAATCATAATAATTAAAGGATTGACATATTGATTATAATGAAGTGTTTATTTTGTTTAAGGCTGGTTTCCAAATCTCTGGCAGGCGCGAGGTATCATCCCTTTTATTTAAACAAAAAGATCTTTTTTCAATTTCGATAGCTTCTAGAGAGATTCTTTTATATAAATTCTCTGTTTTGTGGAGTAATTTAGTTTTTTCAAAGTCAATTTCGTGCCCTGTTCTTTTAATGTGCTGGACAAGGGAGGAGGTCTTCTCCTGTTTCTTGACTGCATTCATATGTTCTGCCATGCGCTGGCTCACTCTTCGGTTAGTTTGTCCAATGTATGTGGCTGCACATGTTTTGCAAGGGATTTCATAGATTCCTTGGTATTCTAATTGGATTTTATCTTTGGGGCTCCTTAGGATATTAGATATTTTTTGGTTAGTGCAAAATGAGGTTTTGATGTTATGTTTTTGTAGAATTTTACTAATTTTATCCGTGGTGCCTTTGATGTAAGGAAGGATGGTGGTGCCATTGTCCTGTTCTTGATCTTGTTTTTTGGGGGGTGTCTCTTTATTGATTAGGTTTGTTATTGTTTTCTCTTTGAATCCATTAGAAATTAGTACATCTTTGAGTTTGTTCAATTCAGTTTTTAAGTGCTCATGGTCAGCTAAGCGTTTGGTTCTGGTGATGAGAGTTTTGGCCACTGAGGTGATTTGTGCGGGGTGGTGGTGTGAGTGTGCATTTAGATAACGGTTGGTATGGGTTTTCTTTTGGTAGATAGTATGTCCTAGGCTGCCATTGGGTTTTTTATAGACCAGTACATCTAGAAAGGGAAGTTGATCATTGATTTCTGTTTCCATAGTAAACTGTATTTTGGGGTGTAGGCTGTTGAGATGAGTGAGGAAATTGTCTAGTTTTTCTTTACCATGTGGCCAAATTACAAAGGTATCATCAACATATCTCAGCCAAAGTTTGGGTTTGTATTTGGCTTGCTCTAAAGCATTATTTTCGAAATATTCCATATAGAGGTTGGCTATGACAGGTGATAGAGGTGATCCCATGGGGGCTCCCTCTATTTGTTTATATCTTTGTTCATTATAGATGAAGTATGTATTGGTCAGGCAGTGGTTGGTAAGGTCTAGGATATATTTGGGGGGTTTGTGTTTGTCTTGGATAGCTGTCAAGGCTTCTGTAATAGGTATTTGTGTGAACAGGGACACGACATCGAAACTTACAAGTAGGTCATCGGGTTGTAGGTTTTGTTTTTTAATTATTTGTATAAAGTGGGATGAATTTTGAACATATGAGGTAATAGTTTCTGTATATGGTTGAAGGTATTTGGCTAAAAATTTGGCAAGGTTTTGTAGAGGGGAGCCTATAGAACTGACTATTGGCCTGAGAGGTATTCCTTCTTTGTGTATTTTTGGAAGGCCATAGAGTTTTGGACATATGGAAGATTTTTCTCTGGGGATGATTTTTTGCTGGATTTCTTCGCTGATGGGAGAGGCCTTGATTTTAGATTTGGTGGTTTTTTCTAGGTAGGTGGTAGGATCTGTGCTTAGGAGTTTGTAGGCCGGGTTTTTTAGTAGATTTGTCATTTTTTCTTTGTATTCTGCTGTGTTCATTACTATAGTGGAGTTTCCTTTATCAGCTGGGAGGATTATTATATCCTGGTTTTTCTTTAGATTGATAAGTGCCTCTCTTTCTTCCTGCTGTATGTTGCTTTTTGGAGGTTTACTAGAGCACAGAATATTAGTGACTTGGAGTCTGATTTTGTTAGCAGTATCTGGGTTGATTTTATGTAAAGTTGTTTCAATTCCACATATGATATTTTCAGTTGGTATTCGTCTTGGAGTTATTGCAAAATTAAATCCTTTTGAAAGAATATTGGTTTCTGTAGTGGTGAGTATCTTGTCTGATATGTTATGTACTGTTTTGGTCATAAGTTGTTGTGGAGGGCTGGGTTTTTGCTGTACCTCTAATATTTGGAGTTTCTTATTATGTGTGTCTGTTTTGTATTGGGTTTCTGTTTCTGCCCTCCAGATTGATATTTGTTTGAATTTATCCCAGAGTAAAGGGTGTATTTGGTTACTGATTTTAAGGTGAAGAGAGAGTAGACTTTTGTTGATTTCATCAAGTATGAATCTTTTTTTGTGGAGTTCATTTCTGATTAGGGCTAATTCAGTTCTTTTTAGGATCCTCTCTATGGTTGGGGTTTTTGGGTGGAATTTTAGTTGGAAGTATTTGGGAATTATTTTTTTGTCCCTGCAGTTGCGTAGGAATGGCAGCCTAGGACATACTATCTACCAAAAGAAAACCCATACCAACCGTTATCTAAATGCACACTCACACCACCACCCCGCACAAATCACCTCAGTGGCCAAAACTCTCATCACCAGAACCAAACGCTTAGCTGACCATGAGCACTTAAAAACTGAATTGAACAAACTCAAAGATGTACTAATTTCTAATGGATTCAAAGAGAAAACAATAACAAACCTAATCAATAAAGAGACACCCCCCAAAAAACAAGATCAAGAACAGGACAATGGCACCACCATCCTTCCTTACATCAAAGGCACCACGGATAAAATTAGTAAAATTCTACAAAAACATAACATCAAAACCTCATTTTGCACTAACCAAAAAATATCTAATATCCTAAGGAGCCCCAAAGATAAAATCCAATTAGAATACCAAGGAATCTATGAAATCCCTTGCAAAACATGTGCAGCCACATACATTGGACAAACTAACCGAAGAGTGAGCCAGCGCATGGCAGAACATATGAATGCAGTCAAGAAACAGGAGAAGACCTCCTCCCTTGTCCAGCACATTAAAAGAACAGGGCACGAAATTGACTTTGAAAAAACTAAATTACTCCACAAAACAGAGAATTTATATAAAAGAATCTCTCTAGAAGCTATCGAAATTGAAAAAAGATCTTTTTGTTTAAATAAAAGGGATGATACCTCGTGCCTGCCAGAGATTTGGAAACCAGCCTTAAACAAAATAAACACTTCATTATAATCAATATGTCAATCCTTTAATTATTATGATTTTAGAATTTTATATTTGGAAATCAGACTTAAACAAAACACTTCATAATCTTCATGCCATTCCTTCTATAACCATGATTACACCAACCAATCAGATCACGGAAGCATAGTCACCCAATCTATTTGCTACATTCAAAGCAAATCTCCACCCCCACACTACATGCTAAGAAGAAATGTCAGTTGCTAATATTCATTTGCAAAAACACAAAGATTGGAACTCCAGCCTGATGATGGTGAATGTGATTTCGCCGAAACGTCGCATAGACATGCAAAACATTACACAGGGCAAAACCCGAACTCAGAACAATCTACATATATATATATATATATATATATAGAGAGAGAAAAAAAACATAAACACAGCCTACAAACATATAAAGACACACACACACACACACACACACATACACACAAAGATAATCAAATTAAAATATTCTCATCCATTAAACACATTGTCTCCATAGTCAGTTTTATGGCTATTACATACAGCGATATTGAAAAAGAAAAATTAGTTCTGGTTATTTAATTTATATACATGTTTGTTCTGCTTTTGACCGCCTTGTGTCAATCAAAATGGCAATATCTTGATTAATACAAATCAAATAGTTTATTGTTGATTTTTAAAAGGTTATTATTTGAATAACATTATCCTTCTTACTTTTATATCCAATTCATAATTATATACTATTTTTGTTTTTTCCCTTGCTTCTAACCATCCATAAAATGTGTTCCAAGTTTTGTAATATTCTGAATCTTCTTTATTATTTAATTTTAATATCAACATGTCTGCTTCTGCACAGTCCATCATTTTCTTTATTAATGTATAATCATCTGGCAATTCTCTTTGTTTCCAATATTGTGCTATATTGTGATTCTGGCTGCCGTTAATAGAAACATAGAAACATAGAAGTCTGATGGCAGAAAAAGACCTCATGGTCCATCTAGTCTGCCCTTATACTATTTTCTGTATTTTATCTTAGGATGGATCTATGTTTATCCCAGGCATATTTAATTTCAGTTACTGTGGGTTTATCTACCACGTCCGCTGGAAGTTTGTTCCAAGCATCTACTACTCTTTCAGTCAAATAATATTTTCTCACGTTGCTTTTGATCTTTCCCCCAACTAACTTCAGATTGTGTCCCCTTGTTCTTGTGTTCACTTTCCTATTAAAAACACTTCCCTCCTGGACCTTATTTAACCCTTTAACATATTTAAATGTTTCGATCATGTCCCCTCTTTCCCTTCTGTCCTCCAGACTCTACAGATTGAGTTCATGAAGTCTTTCCTGATACGTTTTATGCTTAAGAACTTCCACCATTCTTGTAGCCCGTCTTTGGACCCATTCAATTTCGTCAATATCTTTGTGTAGGTGAGGTCTCCAGAACTGAACACAGTATTCCAAATGTGGTCTCACCAGCACTCTATACAGCAGGACCAAAATCTCCTTCTTCCTGCTTGTTATACCTCTAGCTATGCAGCCAAGCATCCTACTTGCTTTCCCTACCGCCTGACTGCACTGTTCACCCATTTTGAGACTGTCAGAAATCACTACCCCTAAATCCTGCAACATTATATAATACTCCCTTCCCCCATTTTTGGATCTATTATTCCTAGTAAAAAAAGCTTCTTTAAAAAAAAAAATTCCAATTTTGTCATTTCCTTTGGCCAATTTTGTATCTTATTCCAAAATTTCTTAATGTGTGGACATGTCCACCATATATGAAAATAAGTCCCTGCTCCTTTTCAATGTTAGCTTTAAAAGGCAAAGAAAGAGTGCAATGCACAGAATTCAAGAGACGTGCACAAGTCCCGGAATTCAGCACCATGGAGAGAGACCAAGTTCTGGCCCAGACAGTTCCTGGGTTGGATTTAGGCTCATAATAAAAAACACAACCAACTTTCCAGGGTTTTGCAAGCTGCATTTAAACTTACCAAGGCTTTTGTTACTCGGTTTGCCTTCCGCAGGGCTTTACAAATCCCAAATTTGTCAAGTTTAAACTGTGTCCTGGTTGCTTGGCTCCTGTGGTGTTTTTTTGCAGGCCATTTGCCAAGGCAAAAAATTGCAAAAGATTTGTAGGCACTGACCGGATTTGATGTCCCTTCCCTTAATCTTTTTTTTTTTAAATATAAAAGATAATCTTTATTAAATATTTAAATTAATACAAACAAAGTTGACTAACAAAACATATCAATATACATTGTGTATCATAAGCACACATTTTTTGGGGCTATTTATTGAGTTTTTTTAGTTAAAAACAAACAATATATACAAAAATACATGAAATATAAACAGATAAAGTAAATTCTAACCACTTTTGTAACAATACTTCTCAAAAAAAGGGGGGAACCCTTAAACAACACAATATAACTCCAAGTAAATCAAACTTCTGTGAAGTCAAACTGTCCACTTAGGAAACAACACTGATTGACAATCAATTTCACATGTTCAATGAGAATATTTCATTCATTCAGATCTAGGATGGGTTCTTTGAGGGTTCCCTTTAATTTTCTTTGAGTAGTATATTTCATTTCTAGATATATTTACACTTCACAATATTACTTCTTCTAGCCTTATGAACATATACATACACATATATAGCCATACTTCTCTATCCTACATCTATGTTATTTACTATTTTCATTAAATTTGTGGATAGCATTTTAACAATTTCCCTGTTTGTTTATTTAACTTGTTTGTATCATCTCTTCTGACTTCTAGCCATTTGTAAAAGTTTTCCCATACGGTACAAAAAAAAATCTCTTTCTTGTTAGTTTTGCAATTCTTTTGCAATTCTACTGGTTCTGCGTACCTGATTATATCTGTAGGAGCCCATCACTGGTTGATATGTATTTTTTAATGTTCTATTGATATATATGTCGATATATTTATATTTCCTATGTGTGGAAAGGGTTCTTTTAACCTTACCTGTGGGACGTCTTCTTCAACATCTGTTGATGGGAACCGGTTGGAAATTTTTGGAAATAATGAAAAAGGAGTTCTTGTATTGTCTTTGTCATACTCAGTAAAACTTAATACTTAGTTTTTTCTTTGCCAAATTACACATGTTGCTTGGGCGGTAGATTTCAATACATGCAACATACAGGGGAGTTTCAACACAGGAAATACTGTATTTTTTGGAGTATAAGACGCACCCTTTTCCTCCCTAAAAGAGGCTGATAATTTGGGTACATCTTATACTATGAATGTAGCTTTTACCCCCAGTCCTAACTAGCTGCTAACAATCTTCCCAGCTTTTACCCTGCAGACTCTTTCATTGTTACTCTCTGCAAATAATGTTTTCCAAGCCCCTAAGTCTTTGCAGAATTTTTTTCATTGCTCTAACTTGCTCTGAGTAAGTTTCTTTCCAGCCCTAACCAGACGCTAACAATGTTCCCAGCACTTACCCACTTGCAAGCTCTTTCATTGTTACTCTCTGCAAAGAAGTATGTTTTCCAAGCCCCTAAGTCTGGGAGTTGAAGTCCAGATATCTCTGTTGTGGTTAGCTCTGGCCCAGCTCCTGCCTCAAGGACTGTGGATATGGGGGAGACATCCATATGCTGCAGGCCTGTTTTGCCCCCGGTGGAATGGGCTGATGAAGGCTCCTCTGACCAAGAAGACATGAGTGACAGGGAGGAGGAGAGTGTGGCAGACAGCTCAGAAGGAGATCAATTCTCTAGCTCCTCCTTGGATTCAGAACAAGAGTTAATGACACAGTCACGCATGCGGAGAGCGATGCATAGGCAACAACAACTGAGAGATTATTATCAAGGAAAATGAGGTCACCTGTGGTTGGGTGGGGCTGCGGTAATTAGTGAGGCTGCTATAAAGAGCAGCCTGTGGGTTTGGCCATTGTGGAGGATTATCTGATCGTTGTGTTTCATGACTGCTTTACTGACTTGGACCTTTTGTGTGCTGATTTCCCCCCGCTTTGAAACTAAACCAGAGCCAAGTGTGTTTCACTTTGTGAAAGAAGAAGGACTGTGAATTGCCTCACAGCTGCAAGCTAAGTATCTCAGAACTGATAAGGGACTTGTACAAATTACCCGTTTGTTTGGAGACGAGTGCTCTTTGCTATACCAAAAGAGGGCTTAGGTTAAGTGAATTTTCATTATAAAGAACATTGTTTTGAATTTTCAAACGTGTGTGTGTCTGAAATTTGTACCTGTGAATTTTTGGGAGGAGTCTACCAGAGAGCCCGACAGAACAACCTCCAAGTTGCCAAGGTTGGGAAACACCGACTTAGGGAACCCAGAGTCCTCTTAGTTTGAGAAGGCAGCACTGTTTTCTTTTCTGGGCCTCCTAATTGCATTGAACGGTTCAAGGAAATATCACCTTGTGGTTTAATCAATTGCCCCGACTCGCCTCCGATCCCCTCCTTCCATCTGCAGACTTTCTAGAAAGAATGATTGCCAGGCACTTTGGACGAAGCGGCCCCGGAGATGATGAGGTCATGTAACCTCCTGTAACCGGAGAGCTGGGGAGCGCACGATGCTCAGATTGTCTCGAAACCCTCTGCATTTAAAATTAGCCACAGTTTTGGAATCTCGGTTGGGAGAAAGGGAAGCCTTGTTTATTTATTGCTGAGAATAAATTTGTCCTGTTGTGGCCACCGTATTCAGATTTCATTTCTTTCTTTTTTAATTTCTTTTGCATTTCAAAATTTGATTTGTGTCTCATGTAAAGTGCTGAAGAAAATGCAGAAATGCAGGAGAAGGGAGTCAACCAATTCTCTCCAAAGCCCCTGAGATAGAAAACGAAGCAATGGGTGGAAACTAAACAAGGATAGAAGCAACCTAGAACTAAGGAGAAAATTCCCAACAGTCAGAACAATTAATCCGTGGAACAGCTTGCCTCCAGAAGTTGTGAATTTGGCGGGGCCCAGGGGAAAGATCCTTCTCTGTGGCGGCTCCGGCCCTCTGGAACCAACTCCTCCCGGAGATTAGAATTGCCCCCACCCTCCTCGCCTTTCGTAAGCTCCTTAAAACCCACCTCTGCCATCAGGCATGGGGGAACTGAGATACTCTTTCCCCCTAGGCCTTTACAATTTATGCATGGTATGTTTGTTTATATGTATGTTTGGTTTTACAATAAGGGTTTTTTAGTTGTTGTAGTATTGGATTTACATGCTGTTTTTTATTACTGTTTTTAGCCGCCCCGAGTCTACAGAGAGGGGCGGCATACAAATCCAATCAATCAATCAATCAATCAATCAATCAATAAATAAATAAATAAATAAATAAATATTGGATAACCATCTGTCTGAAGTAGTGTAGGGTTTCCTGCCTATGCAGGGGGTTGGACTAGAAGACCTCCAAGGTCCCTTCTGACTTGATTATGATAATGATAAAATAATGGGAAAAGAAGGGGAGGAAAATAGAAGACCCCCCATGTCCCTTCCAAGGTTGTTGTTGTTGTTATATTATTATTATTATTACATAGAAGTAAAAAAAAAGCTGAGGTTTGATGCTATTATCTTATTCAACTGCATCAAACAGATTTGGAAGTCAACCTGATTGTAGAGCAAGAAGCAATGGGTGGAAACCAGTGATGGGATACCAAAATTTTTACATTGTTGGTGTGGCTTATTTTGTGGGTGTGGTTTGCTGGTCATGTGACCTGGTGGGAGTGCTTTGTGACCTGGTGGGAGTGGCTTGACCTGGTGGGAGTGACTAGCTAGGAGTGGCTTATTTATTTATCTATTTATCTATTTATCTATTTATCTATTTATCTATCTATCTATCTATCTATCTATCTATCTATCTATCTATCTATCTATCTATCTATCTATCTATCTATCTAATTGGATTTGTATACCGCCCCTCTCAGAGGACTCAGTGGGAACGGCCATGTGACCTGGTGGGAGTGGCTTGACACTCAAGTGACCAGGGGAGTGGCTTAAAGGTCATGTGACTGGGTGGGAGTGGTTTGCCGACCAAGATAAGTTTTCAAATAGGTGCTTGGACTCTTTTTCAGTTGATTGAAGTCACATTATTTGAATAACCCACAAAAGGACAAATGATAGACGGCATTATTTGTTGAGGAGCACAGTCACATTTTAAGGTTTTGTCCTGAACCCAGAAGGCTCAGCATGATAACAGATTAGGCAAGTAGCTCAATTTTCTTTCATTGCTATAAAAATTCAGTTCCAGATAAGGACTAAAATGATTGAAGCATTTATGGGTAAAAACATACTATTGAATTATTTCCTATTTTAAAAGTAATTAAGAATCATACAAAGGTACTAGAGAAGGAAGGATAATTAAAAAAAACCCTATTAAGTATAGTGCATGAATTTACTACTCCCACTGCATCCACACACACACACACACCGTGGGGACAGCAGCCCATCACTGATGGAAACTAAGCAAGGAGAGAAGCAACTTGAAACTAAGGAGGAATTTCCTGAGAGTGAGAACAATCGACCAGTGGAACAGCTGGCCTCCAGAAATCGGGAATGCTCCAACCCTGGAAGTATTCAACAAGAGACAACCATTTGACTGGGATATGGTGCAAGGTCTTCTACCTTGAAGACAGGGTTGGACTAGAAGACCTCCAAGGTCCCTCCCAACTCTGTCATTCCACTTTATGGCATCCTGGTGTGTACCCTAGGATGGTAGCTCTCAAAATCCATCCCTCTGCCTAGGATTAATAAGAGTTGAAGCCGGAACATCTGGAGGACATTTGGTGGTCTGTTCTACTCGTTTCCATTCTCTCGTCTAACAGCCAGCGCTCTGCGGTCACGAAGAACGATGAGTCTCCAAATGGAGGATGCCCTCTAATGCTTTTCCTATTTGTTTCCTTGGCCTTTGGCAGCGCTTGGCCTTCTTCCAAGCCTGATGCTATTTGTCTCTTCCATTCGGCGGCATTCAGCATGGAAGGCTCGATCCCAGGGTGGCCAGGAAGCTGAAATATGATGTGTGTGGGGGGGGGGGACACCTAGTTTCTGTCCTGGTTTTGTAGAGGGGGCAGGAAACCCCCTCCCCTCCAGCAAGCACGAAAGCCAATCTGCTGAGTACTTACTCTGAGGAACAAAGAGCTAACCAGCCTTGTGTTTTCTAAAAAGCAGAGGGAAGGACCAGATGGCAAACGACAAGCGACGTTGAAGTAGATCTCGCAGGGGGACACCGGGAGCAGGTCGTTGGACATCTGGTTGATTGACATCGCTGAAATGACTTTGGTCCCTGATGTGGAAAGCTCTGCACGCACCGATCCTGGGCAGAGGGCGCAGAGAGCAGGTTACGGCTATAATACGGAACAAGGGAAGATCGAGATGGAAGACGTCGAGGAAGTCCTTGACCTACGACCAACGAGGAGCCCAGGATTCCTGTTGCTAAGTGACATATTTGTGAAGTGAGTCACTGCAGATGGAATGGACTAGAATAATCTTTATTGAGAATAGAATATAGAATAGGATAGAATAGAATAGAATAGAATAATCCTTATTGAGAATAGAATAGAATGGAATGGAATAGAATGGAATAGGAGAATGGAATGGAATGGACTAGAATAGAATAGAATAATCTTTATTGAGAATAGAATATAGAATAGAAGAATAGAATAGAATAGAATAATCTTTATTGAGAATAGACTAAAATACAACAGAATAGAATACAACAGGAGAATGGAATGGAATAGATTGAATAGAACAGGACAGAACAGGACAGGACAGGACAGAACAGGAGTCGAATAGAATTCTTTATTGGCCAAATGTGATTGGACATACAAGGACGGTGCAGATGCTCTCAGTGTACATAAAAGAAAATATACTTTTGTCAAGAATCATAGGATGCATCACTTAATGATTGTCATAGGGCACAAATAACCAATCAGGAAACAATGAATATTAATAAAAATCTTAAGGATACAAGCAACAAGTTACAGGCACACAGTCATAAGTGGGAGGAAATGGGTGATAGGAATGATGAGAAAAAACTAGTAGTAATAGTAATGCAGCCTTAGTGAATAATTAAGACTGGTGGCATTATTTACCAATAAGTCTGAGGTACAAAAGAGGTGATACCACTTGGCCTCCTCCACCAGCTGCGTGAACGTGCCTGGTTCCTTTCCTCAGCCTTCGCAGCCTCTGGCAAGGAAAGAAAAGGAGAATTTAAACCTGTGTTTCTGCAAAACTACCCTTGCTCTTCTCCCAGATGAACAGAGGTGTGAGAAAGATGAAAATGGCAAATGTTGGAGTAGAAAGAGAACAAAAAAAAAAAAGAATTCAAGCAGGCTGAAGGCACCGTTTGCAATCCAGTTTTTATGCAACAAGGACGTGGAGACGCTAGAAAAAGTGCAGAGAAGAGCGATGAAGGTGATGAGGGGACTGGAGGCTAAAACCTATGAAGAACGGTTTCAGGAACTGGGCCTGGCTAGTTTAATGAAGAGAAGGACCAGGGGACACATGATATCAGTCTTCCAATATCTCAGGGGTTGCCCCAAAGAAGAAGAAGGAGTCAAGCTATTCTCCAAAGCACCTGAAGTAATGGGTGGAAACTAAACAAGGAGAGAAGCAACTTAGAACTAAGGAGAAAATTCCTGACAGTCAGAACGGTTGATCAGTGGAACAGCTTGCCTCCAGAAGCTGTGAATGCTACAACACTGGAAGTTTTAAGGCAGATGTTGGATAACCAGCTGTCTGAAGTAGTGTAGGCTTTCCTGCCTAAGCAGGGGGTTGGACTAGAAGACCTCCAAGGTCCTTTCCCTCCTCTGCTCTACTGTCCTCTCCTCTCCCCTCCTCCTACTTGCCCTCTTGTCTCCTCCTACTTAATCTCTCCTCTCCTCTTCTCACTCTCCGCTCCCCATACTCTCCTCTCTTTTCTACTCACAGCAAAGATTCTCTTTGGTCACCAGGAAAGACCTCCAAAGGTAGAGCTAAGAGTGTTCAGAAACTGCAAATTGTGCAGAAAAATTGCTTCTTCTTTCAAACCTTTCTACTTAAGAACCTGGTCACGGAACGAATTAAGTTCGTAAGTAGAGGTACCTCTGTATTTGGATTTATATATGTATATTGTCTTTTTTATGTGTTGTAAGCTGCCTTGAGTCCTCGGAGAAGGGCGACATATTAATCCAATGAACTTAAACTGAATAGTTCTATGGATCCTTGAACTCCCTTATCATCTGGAGGTTGAATGCAGCCAGTTCCCCCCCCCCCCTTGATAGAAACATCTTGGCAGTTTTTGTGAGGGCTTGGAGGTTGTTTGGCTTTGGTTCCTCCGCTTGCTGGGAAAACCTTGGCTCTTTGTAACCCGGTTTTCTATAGGGACCTATGAGAAATCTCTGAAAGGACAATTTCTCAGTTTATCGCTTCCAAAGCACAGCCTTGGTCTGTAGGAGTATCTGGGCCCCAGAATCCAATCCAATCTAGGAGGCTCCTGCAGAGTTTGCCTATCTGCCCTCCAAAAGCTGGCTAGATTTTTGCAACCCAGTTTGGATGTGTTTAAAAGTGCTGACTATTATATGCGGCATGTAGCTGAAGAAAGATTTCAGGGAGGAATCTTCATGGCGTTTTTCTGTGAATAGATGACATCTTTAATAGCAGCCCTGGAGTCTAGATCAGTGTGTCCCGACCTTGGCAACTTGAAGATATTTGGACTTCAACTCCCAGAATTCCCCAGCCAGCAAATGCCAGATATTTTCAAGTTGCCAAGGTTGGGAAACACTGGTGTAGATTATATCCTGATAAAAGGTCAGTATTTAGAAGGATCTTGACAGAGTTGAATCCTGGGCCCTATTCAACTGGGAGCAGTCCAGGGTGGTTAGAAAAATAAGATCTAACAGGAGGTGGGGAGGATACTTACTTACTTATTTACTTACTTACTTTATCCACCCATCCTTCAATTTATCCATCCATTTCCATTTCTCTATCGCTGACCTGCAGTGCCGGAGAAGGCCTGCTCAACTTCACTAGAACAGAACATAGCAGAGTAACAGTTGGGATCTTAGAGGTTTCCTAGTCCAATCCACTGCTCAGGCAAGAGATCATATACCAGTGATTGCGAACCTATGGCCTGGGTGCCACAGATGGCACAAAGAGACAGAAGAGGAATGGAGAAAGAAAGAGAGAGAAAGAGACAGGGAAAGAGACAGAAAAGTGAGTGTGAGAGAAAGAGAGGGGGGGAAGAGACAGAAGAAAGAGAAACAGAGAAAGAGAGAGAGAGAGAGAAAGAGACAGGGAAAGAGAGAAGAGAGACACACAGAGAGAAAGAGACAGAGGAAAGAGAAAGAAAGAGACAGAAAGAGACAAAGAAAGAGAGAGAAAAGAGAGAGAAAGAGAGAAGAAAGAGAAACAGAGAAAAAAGAAAGAGACAGGAAGAGACAGGAAAAGAGACAGAAGAGAGAAAGAGACAGAAGAAAGAGAAACAGAAAGCAAGAGAGAGAGAGAGAGAGAGAAAGAGACAGGGAAAGAGAGAAGAGAGACACAGAGAGAGAAAGAGACAGAGGAAAGAGAAAGAAAGAGACAGAAAGAGACAAAGAAAGAGAGAAAAGAGAGAAAGAGAGAAGAAAGAGAAACAGAGAAAGAAAGAAAAAGAGACAATAAGAGACAGGAAAAGAGACAGAAAAGAGAGAGAGAGAGAGACAGAAGAGAGAAAGAGACAGAAGAAAGAGAAACAGAAAGAAAGAAAGAGAGAGAAAGAGACAGAAGAAAGAGAAACAGAGAAAGAAAGAAAAAGAGACAGTAAGAGATGCCAAGAGACAGAAAAGATAGAGAGAAAGATAGAAAGAGAGAGAGAGAGAAAGAGGCAGATAAGAGAGAGAGAGAGAGAGAGACAGGGAAAGAGACAGAAGAGAGAGACAGAGAGAGACAGAGAGAGAGAAGAGACCCGAGGGATGCTTCTTGGAGTATCTCCTCACCCAAGGAAGAGCATAAAGCTGCACATGGAGGCAGGGTGAGCCTGGTGTCTCCCCCCCCCCATGCATCGTTAAATCACATGCTCCGTAACGATTCAATTATGCTCTGTTCTCATTAACTTGAGTTACAGGGCAACTGGCTCCCGTTTTCGAGGGGAAAGTCTTCCTTTTGTGGCGATGAAATAAAAGCACATTATTTTTGCACAAGCCGCAATTAACTCTCTTCACCTCTCCGAGGGTGATATTTTGCTAAGTTCTGAGAAGTCAATACCATGCAAATAAGGGAGCTGTGCACCCACATGGAGGTGTAAGGCCCAATGCACAAGGAAAACCCGCCTGCTGCTTCAGATTCTCTTTCTGGCTCCGTCTACCTGGATACCAGCAACTCTGGCACCTTTTCCCCTTAAACACTTCAAAAAGAATCACCTGTATGAAAGCCGGGAGGGGTGTTTTGCAGCTGCTAATGGATCTAGCAGAGGTTCTCCTTTGTAGCTGACAGTTAACGAATAATTTACTTTTCATCGATGTTCTCTTTTTGCTGCTGTGTCTTCTTCTGGGGGTCTCCTGCCCAGGTTAAGGAGCCTGGGTCAAGGGCTGCTCAGCTGCTTGTAGAATAGGAAGGGCAGATTGGGAAAGAGAGAGAGAGAGAGAAAGAGAGAGGGAGAGGGAGAAGGAGGGAGAGAGGGGGGGGGGGAGAGAGAGAGACAGAGACAGAGAGGGGGAGAGAGAAAGGGAGATGGAGAAGGAGGGAGAGACAGAGACACAGAGACATAGAGAGAGAGAGATAAAGGGAGAGGGAGAAGGAGGGAGAGGGGAGGAAGAGAGGGGGGAGAGACACAGAGAGAGAGAGAGAGAGAGAGAGAGACAGAGACACACACACACACACACACATATATATAGTCTCTCTCTCTGTATAAATGTATGTATGTATGTATGTATGTATGTATGTATGTATGTACGTATGTATATATACATGTTTTTGCTGAATTTTTTAAATTAAGGGAGACTAGGATAGCGCTATTTCGGCCTTGTTCTGGCCTCATCAACTAGCCATACCCTTACTGGGATTTGATTTGAATCTCTAGGCCACCAAATCTGATCCCTTCAGCTTTGTACCAGGGAGGGGCTATATGTTTTTTCTGTTGGATCACCTTGTATGTATGTATGTATGTATGTATGTATGTATGTATGTATGTAAGTATGTATGTATGTATGTATATATATATATGTGTGTGTGTGTGTGTAGATTGTTCTGAGTTTATATATATATAAAAGGAGAGGGAGGGGGAGAAGGAGGGAGAGGGGAGGGAGAGAGAGACAGACAGATAGACAGAGACAGAAAGATAGGGAAAGAGAGATAAAGGGAGAGACAGAGATAGACAGACAGACAGACAGACAGACAGACAGACAGACAGAGACCGCTAAAGGAAGAGGGATAAGGAGGGAGAGACAGAGACACAGAGACACAGAGGGAGAGAGATAAAGGGAGAGGGAGAGAGAAGGAGGGAGAGGGGAGGAAGAGAGGGAGAGAGACAGAGACAGAGACAGATAGAGGGAGAGAGAGCGAGAGAAAGAGAGGGAGGGAAAGAGAGGGAAAAGAAAAAGAGTAAGAGAGACAGATAGAGGGAGAAAGAAAGAGAGAGAGAGAGAGAGGGAAAGGGAGAATAGCAATAGCACTTAGACTTACATACCGCTTCCAGCCCTCTCTAAGCGGTTTACAGAATCAGCCTCTTGCCCCCAACAATCTGTGTTGCATTTGACCCACCTGGGAAGGAGGGAAGGCTGACTCAACCTGGAGCCGGTGGTGAGATTTGAACTGCCGAACTACAGCTAGTAGCTTAAGTGGCCTGCAGGGCTTCACTCTAACCACTGTGCCACCCCGGCTCTTGTTTGATGGGAAATGAGCAAAAAAAATACTGATGGGAAACAAGCAATTAAAACCCAAGACTGACTTAAATGGAGATGCTTTGAAAAATCACTCAGAACAAGCAATGGCAGCCTCCTTTAGTATCATTACCATTTCCCATCAGTTTTCTAACCACTTTTGACCCTCCTTAGCTTCCCGGCCTCCAGGAAGTTGCTGCTACCAATGCATATAAGCAGGACAATTCATACACCAATTTTTTTGTCCATCAGCATCCCCGCTTATGTAAAAGGAAGCCTATCAATTATAATTTATAAGTATTACAAGAAACTAATTACTTTATCGGGGTTCCCAGGGCACTGATTAAAAAGTACATTTGTAAATTACATGAGCAGAGCTGTCCCTCAACTATGATGTATATACTGTATAGTCAAATTCAGAAAGGACCATATAAAAACCCTCCAAGGCGTAATGCAAGAAGTAGAAGTGGATCTTCTACTTCTGGTAGAAGAAGCCCATTGAATTGCCAAGCGTTGGGCTCAATTGAATGACTAAAACATCCTCATCATCAATCATCATCAATTGTCATCTATCACCACCACCATGTAGTTCTCTAGGAAACAAACATGGAAATTGTTCCCGTTCTTCAAGGATTCTTTCTCAACCACCTGGTTACAACAATGAGATTTCCATGATCCTCCATCCCAGGCAATAACTCAGTCTGAGTTAGTTGTTTTTCTGAAATCAATAATAATAATAATAATAATAATAATAATAATAATAATAATAATAATAATAATTTATTGGATTTGTATGCCGCCCCTCTCCGCAGACTCGGGGCGGCTAACAACAATAATAAACACAACATGTACAATCCAATAATAAAAACAACTAAAAACCCTTATAATAAAACCAAACATACACACGGACATACCATGCATAACTTGTAATGGCCTAGGGGGAAGAGCTATCTCAACTCCCCCATGCCTGGCGGTATAAATGAGTCTTGAGTAGTTTACGAAAGACAGGGAGGGTGGGGGCAGTTCTAATCTCTAGGGGGAGTTGGTTCCAGAGGGCCGGGGCCACCACAGAGAAGGCTCTTCCCCTGGGGCCCGCCAAACAACATTGTTTAGTCGACGGGACCCGGAGAAGGCCAACTCTGTGGGACCTTATCAGTCGCTGGTATTCGTGCGGTAGCAGGCGGTTCCGGAGGTAATCTGGTCCATTGGCATGTAGGGCTTTAAAGGTCATAACCAACACTTTGAATTGTGACTGGAAACTGATCGGCAGCCAATGCA
This sequence comes from Erythrolamprus reginae, assembly GCF_031021105.1. Classification (NCBI taxonomy): domain Eukaryota; kingdom Metazoa; phylum Chordata; class Lepidosauria; order Squamata; family Dipsadidae; genus Erythrolamprus; species Erythrolamprus reginae. The sequence goes on along the minus strand of NC_091953.1, from coordinate 137,236,093 downwards.
AGCCACAGAGTGTTGAAGAAACGTGAGCGAATCTTGGAAGCTCCATGATGGCTCTCGCGGCTGCGTTCTGCACGATCTGGAGTTTCCGAACACTTCTCAGAGGTAGCCCCATGTAGAAATCAAGCCAAGATTATCTGTAGGCTACCATCAAGCCTATCTAGGTAAACCCAAGATGTAAGTTGTAGGTGCCTCCTTGTGGTTAGAAATCTTGTAGGTTGTTATTGATCATTTCCAAAGAATGTGGAATGCCTGTCTTGGTAAATATTGACGGAACATTCTACTTAATGTAAAGAGACAACAATGTGCGATGGAGTTGTAACTACTTGGTTATGATTCCTTTTTTCCCCCCTTAAGAAAAGCAGGGCAAATGTCAATAGAGAGGAACATCCTGTATCTCTTTCTGACTAACCATGACATGACAGTTATGAAGTTTATTGAAGGGAGGATGGCTTGTCCGGTGACAAATTGACATCCAGTTAGGTCATTACTCCCAAGTGTCCTTTTTACAAAATCCTCAACTACAATTCAGAGCAAGAGGAAAGAACTGCCCAGTCTGCTTCTTGGCTTCTTTTCTACTCCTTGGAGTAGTTTAGGAAGTCTTTTCTTTTTGGCAAGAGGGGGATTTGGTAAGAAGGAAACCGTCAGGAATCACTCTCGGCCATTCTTCTGGCTCTTAAATCACAACTCGGCAACTTTTCATCTCTGTTTGTAAAAAAAAATAATCCTGTGAGGGTTGACCTCCCAGGAGGAAAGAGGACCATAACTGAGTATGTATGTATGTATGTATGTATGTATGTATGTATGTATGTATGTATGTATGTATGTACGTACGTACTTACTTACTTACTTACTTACTTACCTACTTACCTACTTACTTACTTACTTACTTACTTATTTACTTACTTACTTATTTATTAGATTTGTATGCCGCCGCTCTCCGTAGACTCGGGGTGGCTCACAACAATAACAAAGACAATGTAAGAACAAATCTAATAATTTAAAAAACACTAAAAACCCCATTATTAAAAGCAAACATACACACAAACATACCATGTATAAACTGTATAGGCCCGGGGGAGATGTCTCAGTTCCCCCATGCCTGACGGCAGAGGTGGGTCTTAAGAACTTTACGAAAGGCAAGTACCATGTTTAGAGAGTCACTTTGACATTTTAATGTGTTTCTTCTCTCCTCATTTAAAAACAATGAGAAATGAAGAAGAAACACAAATGGAATAGCAATAGCATTTAGACTTATTTACCACCCTCTCTAAGCAGTGGACAGAATTGGCCTCTTGCCCCCAACAATCTGGGTCCTCATTTGATCCCCCTCGGAAGGAGGGAAGGCTGAGAAAGAAAGAAAGAAAGAAAGAAAGAAAGAAAGAAAGAAAGAAAGAAGGAGCAATTAGACTTCCCAGGGAAAGTCTAATTGCAAAAAGGAGCAATTAGGGTCCCAGGGGAAGAGCCTTCTCTGTGACGGGCCCCAACCCTCTGGAACCAGCTCCCCCCTGAGATTAGAACTGCTCCCCTCCTCCTTGCCTTTCGTAAACTCCTTAAAACCCACCTCTGCTGTCAGGCTTGGGGGAACTGAGATAACTTCCCCAGGCCTATACTGTTTATGTATTGTATGGTATGTTGTGTACATGTTTTTTTAAATTATGGGTTTTTAGTTTTAATTATTAGATTTGTATTATATATTGTTTTCTATTACTGTTGTGAGCTGCCCTGAGTCTACGGAGAGGGGCGGCATACAAATGTAATAAATAAATAAAATAAGTAAATATACCCCTTCCTAGTCCTTTTCCAGCCCTCTTTAAGTGCTTTACAGAATCCGCCTGTTGCCCCCAACAATCTGGGTCCTCATTTGACCCACCTGGGAAGGATGGAAGGCTGAGTCTACCTTTAGCCGGTGGTGAGATTTGAACTGCTGAACTACAGCTAGCAGCTGAAGTAGCCTGCAGGGCTGCACTCCAACCACTGTGTCACCTGGACTCTTAATTGGTCTACAAGATCTGCAAGGTCTTTTCCAATTCTGTTATTCTGTTACAAAAGTCATTTCTTCCAGGCATTAAATCTACAAGCACCGTCTCCACGCTTCCCATTAATACAAATCCACTCTGTTTGCTACTACTCTGTAACGTAATGCTTTCGGCTTTTAACTCGCAAGTTCTGCACCTTATTTATGTTAATCCACTTTCCATTCCTTCTGTTGGACATAATATATTTTTTTTTCGTATATGGAACTTTGAGTTTCTTTTTAGTTCTTGTAGTTCTGTTCTCATCTATTTACAGGGTTCTTCCTTCTGTTTCTCCCCTAAAATCCACTCTTGGCATAAGTGAAAAATGGGCCTATTTAGAACGTCTCATCAACCTCGCGTTCGTCACTGATGCTCTCAGTCTGATACGATAAGCCATCACATTAATTGTGCTTTCTGATTTTATTCTCTTTTTTTTTTGCCTAGTGCCCATATGGATTAGACCAGGTTCACAGTATATCTTGGAAATGGGGAAGGCTTTTTCTTAGCGGATAACTCAACAAACATCCCTGAGCTTATATATTTTCTACTCTTTTATTTATTTTGACTTTTGGATGCACAAAATTGCTGAAATCTCGCAGCTTCTGCTCAGGCAATCTCACACTACTCACAAGAGCCTACAAAACTTTTGCCAGACCCATCCTAGACCACTGCTCATCTGTCTGGAACCCATACCACATCTCAGACATCAACACCCTTGAAAATGTCCAAAGATATTTCACCAGAAGAGCCCTTCGCTCCTCCACTCGAAACAGAACATCCTACGAAAATAGACTTACAATCCTGGGCCTAGAAAGCCTAGAACTACAGCGCCTAAAACACGATTTGAGTATTGCCCACAAGATCATATGCTGCAATGTCCTACCGGTCAATGACTACTTCAGCTTCAACCACAAGAGCACGCAACAGACTCAAACTTAATATTAATCGCTCCAAACTTGACTGTAAAAAATATGATTTCAACAATCGAGTTATCGAAGCGTGGAACTCATTACCAGACTCAATTGTGTCAACCCCTAACCCCCAACATTTCTCCCTTAGACTCTCCACGATTGACCTCTCCAGGTTCCTAAGAGGCCAGTAAGGGGCGTACATAAGTGCACTGGTGTGCCTTTCGTCCCCGGTCCAATTGTCTTTCCTTTCTTTCACCTATCATAATATGTATCGTTAAATATTGTATATTTTGGGGGTAGCGTTTCCTCCTAATATCTAGCAAAAAGAATTTGGGAATAAATTTCGTTGTTGTTTCTATAATTTTCTATACCCAATCATAGACTTTTCCCCAGGAACCTTTAGCTTTGGAGAATATGTTGGAGTCCTAGTGACAACCATTTAAATAGGAGCCAGCCGTGTGCAGCAGCTGCCAAAAAAGCCAGCACAGTTCTAGGCTGCATTAACAGAGGGAGAGAATCAAGATCATGTGAAGGGTTAATACCACTTTATAAGGCCTTGGTAAGGCCACACTTGGAATCCTGCACCCAGTTTTGGTCACCACAATGCAAAAAGGAAGTTGAGACTCTAGAAAGAGTGCAGAGAAGAACAACAAAGAGGATTAGGGGACTGGAGGCTAAAACAGATGAAGAACGGCTGCAGGAATTGGGCATGGCTAGTTTGAAGAGAAGAAGGACCAGGGGAGACACGATAGAAGCCTTCCAATATCTCAGGGGCTGCCACAAAGAAGAGGGAGTCAAGCTATTCTCCAAAGCACCTGAGTGTAGGGCAAGAAGCAATGGGTGGAAACTAAACAAGGATAGAAACAACTTAGAAACATAGAAGATTAACGGCAGAAAAAGACCTCCTGGTCCACCTAGTCTGCCCTTATACTATTTCCTGTATTCTATCTTAGGATGGGTGGATGTTTATCCCAGGCATGTTTAAATTCAGTTACTGTGGATTTACCAGCCACGTCTGCTGGAAGTTTGTTCCAAGCATCTACTCCTCTTTCAGTAAAATAATATTTTCTCATGTTCTAACTTAGAACTAAGGAGAAATTTCCTGACAGAATGATTGATCAGTGGAACAGCTTGCCTCCAGAAGTTGTGAATGCTCCAACACTGGAAATTTTGTCTGAAGTAGTGTAGGGTTTCCTGCCTAAGCAGGGGGTTGGACTAGAAGACCTCCAAGGTCCCTTCCAAATCTGTTGTGATTATTATTATATCCTGAAGCCGACTGGTAGAACAAAGGATCGTAGGAATACTTTCTCTTTCTTTTGGCCTGAATTTGAAAACTGCCTGGCAACACATTTCAACAACAAGGCAACCAGCCTCAGGGGTGTTGTGTCACAGCTATAAGCACATGGTAGTGTGTCTTCTTGGGGGGCTCACTGGCCTTGCGGTGCCTTCTTCTGGCCCTCTCCTCTTTTATTTATTTATTTATTTGTCTGTCTGTCTGTCTGTCTGTCTGTCTGTCTGTCTGTCTGTCTGTCTGTCTGTCTATCTATCTATCTATCTATCTATCTATCTATCTATCTATCTATCTATCTATCTATCTATCTATCTATCTTTGTATGCTGCCCCTCTCCGAAGACTCGGGGCGGCTCACAACATAATAAAAAACAATATAACATTGCAACAAATCTAATGTTAAAAAAAAAAGATATTTAAAACCCCAGTAATTAAAAACCATGCGACACATACATATCAATACATAAAATATAAAAGCCTTGGGGAAGTGTTTCAGTTCCCCCATGCCTGGCGATATAGGTGGGTCTTGAATAATTTGCGAAAGACAAGGAGGATGGGGGCTGTCCTAATCTCCAGGGGGAGTTGATTCCAGAGGGCTGGGGCCGCCACAGAGAAGGCTCTTTCCCTGGGGCCCGCCAAACGACATTGTTTGGTCGATGGGACCCGGAGACCTTATCGGCCGCTGGGATTCGTGTGGTAGAAGGCTGTTCCGGAGGTATTCTTCTCCTCGTTCTGTTTGTCAGCCTTCAACTGTCATCCGATGGGGATAATTAGCTGGCGGAGGCATTCGGAAGCTCTGCAGCTCAGCTAGCGACATCTGTCAGCCTTCACTGGAATGAGGCGGAGGATTTCTTGACGTGCTGGTGATCAAACCCCAACGCCTGTCTTGATGTTGTCAAGGAGAATGCTGGGAACGACTTCTTCAGGGACTACAAAAAAGAAAGAAAGAGATTGAGACTGGGAGCAACGAAGACAATTAAAGGCCTGGATGTCAAGCCATTGCAGAAGTTGGCCCCGTTTCCTCCCAGGAGATTCCTAGAGAGGTCCCACGGAGGCTTCTCCCCACCTTTTCCGGCCCTGTTTCCTCCCAGGAGATTCCTAGAGAGGTCCCACGGAGGCTTCTCCCCACCTTTTCCAGCCCTGTTTCCTCCCAGGAGATTCCTAGAGAGGCCCCATGGAGGCTTCTCACCTTTTCCGGTCCTGTTTCCTCCCAGGAGATTCCTAGAGAGGCCCCACGGAGGTTTCTCCTCACCTTTTCCGGCCCCGTTTCCTCCCAGGAGATTCCTAGAGAGGCCCCATGGAGGCTTCTCACCTTTTCCGGTCCTGTTTCCTCCCAGGAGATTCCTAGAGAGGCCCCACGGAGGTTTCTCCTCACCTTTTCCGGCCCCGTTTCCTCCCAGGAGATTCCAAGAGAGGCCCCACGGAGGCTTCTCCCCACATTTTCCGGCCCTGTTTCCTCCCAGGAGATTCCTAGAGAGGTCCCACTGAGGATTCTCCCCACCTTTTCCGGCCCTGTTTCCTCCCAGGAAATTCCTAGAGAGGTCCCATGGAGGTTTCTCCCCACCTTTTCCGGCCCTGTTTCCTCCCAGGAGATTCCAAGAGAGGCCCCACTGAGGCTTCTCTCCACCTTTTCTGGTTACAGTTTTGGAGGCTTGGGTTTGTAAGTGGAAAATGGTTCTTGAGAAGAGGCAAAAAAATCTTGATCATCTGGTTCTTATCTAAAAAGGTTCATAAGTAGAGGCATTCTTAGGTAGAGGTACCACTGTACCTTTTCTGAACTTCCAGTTTGCACTCTGGGGCTTCCTGGAAGCTCCCCTGAAGCATCCAGAGGGCAAAACGGCCTTTTCCAAGGCCGAACATCAGCTGGCTAACATGCGCATGCACACTGGAGTTCCATAGGATTGCCCTCACGGCTCTAGATATTGATATAAAATGAAGGATCAATACCCCCCTTGCATTCACAGCAGAGGTCGTTTTAAACATGACCCACCTGTGAGAAATGATCCTTTTTGAAAGCAAGAATCGCATAAGGGGAAAAAGGGACCGAAAGTGCATTTAGTTTTCGGGAAAAAATAATCTCAAATAAGTTGTGTAAACACCTCATTCGTTTTTTTTCTCTCTCTCTCCAGGGCGAAACAAGCGATCGTATCTCTGTAATTGAAAGTAATCTTCTAAAGGCACTTTTTAACGAGAGTTACACAATCGCTCTTTTAAATCAGCCGTTATCTCCTTCCAAATTTCACTGTAAATGTTATGGGCTTGTATAACAAGCTGTATTCCGCTGGTTGAAAAGATGGATTCCTCTCTTCCTTTCACTCCGCTTACTCGGGTGCAAAAAAGATTTCTCATGCCTTTATTCCCTTTTGCACTCAGGTTTCTTGCAAAGCTGTCTGGATCATCCTCTCGTTATTTTCCCCCTGTCAAAATAGAAATCTATTGATCTCTTTTCATTGGATCACATATTTTTTTTGCTTTTTCTTTGGCTTAATAAAAATCGGCGCCGCATTCCTTCCTACATTCCCCCTGGAAGTGATATGTGGGAATGTGTGGGAACACATGGGAATACAATGGAACCTCTACCTAAGAAGGCCTCTACTTACGAACTTTTCTAGATAAGAACCGGGTGATCAAGATTTTTTAAAACTCTTTTTAAGAACCATTTTCCACATATAAACCCAAGCCTCCAAAACTGTTACCAGAAAAGGCAGGGAGAAGCCTCTGTGGGGCCTCTATTGGAATCTCTTGGGAGGAAACAGGGTCGGAAAAGGCGGGGAGAAGCCTCTGTGGGGCCTCTATTGGAATCTCTTGGGAGGAAACAGGGTCGGAAAAGGTGGGGAGAAGCCTCGATGGGGCCTTTCTATGAATCTCCATGAAGGAAACAGGGCTGGAAAAGACAGGGAGAAGCCTCCGTGGGACCTCTCTAGGAATCTCCTGGGAGGAAACAGGGCTAGAAAAGGTGGGGAGAAGCCTCTGTGGGGCCTTTCTATGAATCTCCGTGAAGGAAACAGGGCTGGAAAAGGCAGGGAGAAGCCTCCGTGGGACCTCTCTAGGAATCTCTTGGGAGGAAACAGGGCCGGAAAAGGTGGGGAGAAGCCTCTGTGGGGCCTCTCTAGGAATCTCCTGGGATGAAACAGGGCTGGAAAAGGCAGGGAGAAGCCTCTGTGGGGCCTCTCTAGGAATCTCCTGGGAGGAAACAGGGCTGGAAAAGGCAGGGAGAAGCCTCTGTGGGGCCTCTCTAGGAATCTCCTGGGAGGAAACAGGGCTGGAAAAGGTGGGGAGAAGCCTCCGTGGGGCCTCTCTAGGAATCTCCTGGGAGGAAACAGGGCCTCCACCCTCCCTGTGGTTCCCCCAATCACATGCCTTATTTGCTTTTACATTGATTCCTATGGGAAACATTACTTCTTCTTACAAATCTTTCTACTTAAGAACCTGGACACGGAACGAATTAAGCTCGTAAGTAGAGGTACCACTGTATGTGGGAATATGTGAAAATAATTTTAATTGAAGCGGCCGCTGTTTAGCAGACTTTGCACGCCAGTTTTTAGTTGGATGGTTCTCCTGCCTCCGTCATCCAAAGTGGTTTTTGGCAGCCTGCTTCTGTTTGCTTAAGATGTTCCTCTTTACCTCGTTTGCATGCATTTGTGTAATTTGTGTAAGGGTGTCAATATGCTAATGATATAAAATGAGGCAAATGATGTAATTTGCATCCTTCGCATGGCATCATGACACACAAACGAGGCAGAGTGGCAGGCTCTCAGGTTGAACAATCCCTCCCTCCGAGTGCTAATTCAATTCAAATGTACCATTAGGCTACATAGAATAGAATAGAATAGAATAGAATTCTTTATTGGCCAAGTGTGATTGCACACACAAGGAATTTGTCTTTGGTGCAGATGCTCTCAGTGAACATAAAAGAAAATATACATTTGTCAAGAATCACTTCATGATTGTCATAGGGGTCAAATAAGCCATGAAGAAAAAAATATTAATAAAAACCTTAGGATACAAGCAACAAGTTACAATCATACAGTCGTAAGTGGGAGGAAAAGGATGATAGGAATGATGAAAAAACTAGTAGTAATAGTAGTGCAGACTTAGTAAAAAGTTTGGTAGTGTTGAACGAGTTATTTGTTTAGCAGAGTGATGGCGCTCGAGGAAAAACCTCTTCTTGTGTCTAGTTGTCTTGGTGTGTAGTACTCTGTAGCGATGTTTTGAGGGTAGGAGTTGAAACAGTTTGTGTCCATGATGCAAGGGGTCAGTCAATATATGCCTGTGGATTTGTCCACAACATCTGCTGGAAGTTTGTTCCAAGCATCTACTCCTCTTTCAGTGAAATCATATTTTCTCACGTTGCTTCTGATCTTTCCCCCAACTAACCTCAGATTGTGCCCCCTTGTTCTTGGGTTCACTTTCCTATTAAAAATACTTCCCTCCTGGACCTTATTTAACCCTTTAACATATTTAAATGTTTCGATCATGTCCCCCCTTTTCCTTCTGTCCTCCAGACTCTACAGATTGAGTTCATGAAGTCTTTCCTGATACGTTTTATGCTTAAGACCTTCCACCAACTAAGGAGAAATTTCCTGACAGTTAGAACAATTAATCTGTAGATTATGTTTATCTCAGGCATGTTTGAATTCAGTTCCAGTGAATTTACCAACGATATCTGCTGGAAGTTTGTTCCAAGCATCTTCTACTCTTTCAGTAAAATAATATTTTCTCGCATTCTAACTTAGAACTAAGGAGAAATTTCCTGACAGTTAGAACAATTAATCCATAGAACAGCTTGCCTCAGAAGTTGTGAATGCTCAAACAAACCCTCCTGTTTAGGCAGGAGACCCTACACTACTTAAGACAAATGGTTATCCAACATCTTCTTAAAAACATCCAGTGTTGGAGCCTTCACAACTTCTGGAGGCAAGCTGTTCCATTGATTAATTAGCCAATTAACTGATAATTAATTGATTACTGTTAGCAAATTTCTCCTTAGTTCTAGGTTGCTTCTCTCCTTGATTAGTTTCCACTCATTGCTTCTTGTTCTACCCTCAGGTGCTTTGGAGAATAGCTTGACTCCTTCTTCTTTGTGGGAACCCCTGAGATATTGGAAGGCTGCTCTCATGTCTCCTCTGGTCCTTCTTTTCATTAAACTAGCCATGCCCAGTTCCTGCAATCGTTCTTCATCTGTTTTAGCCTCCAGTCCCCTCATCCTCTTTGTCGCTTTTCTCTGCACTCTTTCTAGAGTCTCAAAATCCTTTTTGCATCGTGGTGACCAAAACTGAAGGCAGGATTCGAAGTGTGGCCTTAACCCTTCGTGTGATCTTGATTCTATCCTTCTGTTAATGCTTTTTTGGCATTATTGCTGTCTATTCACAACAGAACAACAACAAAAAAAACCCCTTCCTTTTTGCAATCCTACAATCCCTTACTTTGGGGTAGAACCAAAACCACTAAATGGAACCAAACGTTTACAAGCTGGATTCCTTTCCTGACATTACGTGGAGTTTGCAGCAGGTCATTTTTTCTTTGCACTCCAGGAGAGAAACATCTGCTGCTACCTAGGATTGAACTCTCAACCTTCTGAATGGGAGGCAAACATCTTCACCAATAGGCCACCATGCCCTTCCGCCTAACAAGAATCCGGTCAACTGATTGGTCTGTCAGAGTTGTGTTTGGAAGCTTACAGGTTAGACGCAAAAAAATTACCAGGAACTGGAGACTTTGAAGAACGAAGACAATGCAGCAAAAATTCTGTTGAAGGATAATAATAATAATAATAATAATAATAATAATAATAATAATAATAATTTATTAGATTTGTATGCTGCCCCTCTCCGAGGACTCTTCTTTATATCAAAACTATATTTTCTATGTACAGAACACAATACTATCTTACTATACAATAACACCATTAACAATAGACCACTAACCACAATGAACCACTACAGACCAACCACAACGAGCCACTACAGACCAACCACTACAAACCACCCAAAACTAACTATACCTGTGCAATGGTGCTTTACTGTTTATACAATTCTAAACCAATCAGGTTGTAGTTTAATCATTGGACTCAGCAGTCTTTCCATTTTGCATAATAGCCTTTCCACTATAAAGGGAATATTATCTCAGGACAGTACTAATCCTGACATGATCAAAGCAAAATTGGAATCCATGGGGCCTGGATTGCTTGTGGCTGCGTAACGATTCCAAACTGATGACCTGTTTAACCCCGTCTTCCACCTCAGCCTGCTCAGCTCCTGCAGTTGGTTTTTATTATTTTGGGGGGCTTTTTCCGAATTCCTGAGTCTATCCCACAGGGGTTATTTGAGACTCTGCCATGCAAGAACTAACGAGGGCTCTCTTCTTAGCTCCTAAGAGCCTCTCATCTATTGTACGCAGAGCAATACTTACTGATGTCTGATAGGCCCAAAGCAAAGATTTTCCACTCACTGGTATTTTATTTGTACCAAGGACAAAATACCCCTTTGGAGCCCGAGAGAATTCAGACCATTTGTGCTTTTGTGCAATGAGACACACTGGAATTTGTAACGGAGTAGGAAATTAATGGTTGTTTGGCTCTCTACTCCTTAAAATCAATCGCGGAAAGGAGACCAGCTTTAGTGAGTCAAAAAATAGTGCTTCCATTTCTTGACAATCTCGGTGTAAGCAGGTTTTCTCTCTAAATGCTTCATGCTTGAAAAGTAGCTGCAAGGAAAAAAATATTAAATGCCCCCCCCATCTGTTCTGTTGGGCTCTCTGGTAGACTCCTCCCAAAAATTCACAGGTACAAATTTCAGACACACACACATTTGAAAATTCAAAACAATGTTCTTTATAATGAAAATTCACTAAAACCAAGCCCTCTTTTGGGATAGCCAAGAGCCCTCGTCTCCAAACAAACTGGTAATTTGTACAAGTCCCTTATCAGTTCTGTGATACTTAGCTTGCAGCTGTGAGGCAATTCACAGTCCTTCTTCTTTCACAAAGTGAAACACACTTTGCTCTGGTTTAGTTTCAAAGCGGGGAAAAATCAGCACACAAAAGGTCAAAGTCAGTAAAGCAGTCACGAAACACAAAGATCAGATAATCCTCCACAATGGCCAAACCCACAGGCTGCTCTTTATAGCAGCCTCACTAATGACCACAGCCCCACCCAACCGCAGGTGGCCTCATTTTCTTTGATAATAATCTCTCAGTTGTTGCCTATGCATCGCTCTCCGCATGCGTGGCTGTATCATTAACTCTTGTTCTGAATCCAAGGAGGAGCTAGATAATTGATCTCCTTCTGAGCTGTCTGCCACACTCTCCTCCTCCCTGTCACTCATGTCTTCTTGGTCAGAGGAGCCTTCATCAGCAGATTCCACCGGGGGCAAAACAGGCCTGCAGCATGTGGATGTCTCCCCCACATCCACAGTCCTTGGGGCAGGAGCTGGGCCAGAGCTAACCACAACACCATCCAAGAAGCTTACTACGCTAGTTACCATATTTTTCGGAGTATAAGACTCACTGGAGAATAAGACACACCTTAGTTTTTGGGGAGGAAAATAGGGAAAATAATCTGCTTACCAGGGATTCATCTGGCTAGGGTCCTTAGTCTGGTCAGCTTCAGCACATAATTTTATCCCCTGGTTAGGGCTTTAAAAAAAAACTTTAGTCCGAGAGAGTAACAATGAAAGAGCTTGCAGGCCAGTAAAAGCTGGGGACATCATTAGCACGGTAATACGGTGGTTTATATCTAATCTAAAACCCCCAATTCTTTAGAAATAGTCATCCACATTCATTCCGTTATTGTCATACATGTGGCCAATACCCAATGGCTCCAGAGGTGAGTTTTTAAAACGTTATGAAATTACAATTAAAATAGATATTCCTTTTATTTTTCCAGTAAAGACAGGGTTGTTAGCTTCTTCTTTTTTTGCCATATACGGAGGGTCACCAGTTTGACACTGGGCAGAAACGACTGTTTAAAAATATGTTTTCCCTCTTGGCTACTGTTCGGATAAGTGCTGCTTTGATCTGGGAATGTTTATTTTTTATTTTTAAATTCAAAGTGGTCCTCTGGTGGATTGATTTATTCTTTTTAAGAAAGAAAAACTTAGATAAATTAAAGATGACTGATTGTCAAGATATGGTTTACTCCTGGGTATGAGATTGTAAAGCACAAGCTTTGTATCTTTTTGCAGATGCAGATAAAATTAAATGTGATGGGGGCATTTTTGTGGCTAATAAATCTTTGTTACCGAGAGAAAGCGTCTATATCTACCTTATGGAAGGAATTATAGATTGTCTTGTTGAGATTCTAAGTTAAAATGGTTAATTCTAATTCTGTTACTCAACATTCTTGGTTTAATGGGGAATGTTTTATTTGATTTCTAGAGTTAATTTCTTCTTCTTCTTCTTCTTCTTCTTCTTCTTTTTCTTCTTCTTCTTCTTTTTCTTCTTCTTCTTCTTCTTCTTCTCCTCCTCCTCCTATTTCTTCTCCCTTCGGCTTCCTCCTTCTCTTCCTCCCTCCTCCTCCTCCTCCCATTTCTTCTCCTTTGCCTTCCTCCTTCTCTTTCCCCTCCTCCTCCTCCATTTTCTTCTCCTCTTCTCCTTCTCTTCATCCCCTCCTCCTCCTCCTCTTCTTCCTCCTCCTCCTCCAGTTGAAGCCAACATTTTCTAGGAGACAAGTCCCTTCTCTGGATATTGATGGCTGGGACTTCACAACGAAGCCTAACTTACCTTCCGAACCCATGTGATATTTTTGCCCAGGTTGAATGAATTCATAACTCAGGATGGAATGGTGATAGATGTCGGGGATATTTGGCTACTTCTAAATCTTATTGTGGCCAACGTCAATTTCTTGGGCGTATGAAAGGGAGCCATCTTTTGTAATTTAATAAAGGCGAGGAGCTGAGACTTTCAGGGTAATTGGATGCTATCTGTGTTGCAGGGCTGATTAAATGTGTCTGCTGTTTGACCTTCCCGCAGCTCGGAGGTGGGAGGAAGGAGTTATCTCAGCCAACATCACGTTGAGGGACAAATTAGGTCATCTCTAAACCCTGCAAAGGGAGAGATTGAAGCTTGGCTCCTCATTGTTCTTTTTAACCCTCAATGCCGGTAAATCCAATTATTTCTGTCTGATAAAATTATTCCAATCTGGGTCTGTCGCTGGGACCAGAGGTTTAGTCTTTATTTTATCTTATTTTTTATTTATTTGTTGTGTCACACATGTGTTGATGGTATACAAAGATATAGTAATATTTATGTACATGAAACCAATAAGAGAGAAACATGAGGACAGGGGACGGAAGGCACGCTGGTGCACTTATGCACGCCCCTTAGTGACCTCTTGGGAATCGGGAGAGATCAACGGTGGACAGTCTAAGGGTAACGTTTGGGGGTTTGGTGATGATACTACAGAGTCTGGTAGTGAGTTCCATGCATTAACTACTCGGTTACTGAAGTCATATTTCCTGCAGTCGAGTTTGGAGTGGTTTACATTACTTCTGTTCCGTTCCATTCCATTCCATTCCATTCCATTCTCCATTGCAATATTCCTGTTCTATTCTATTCTGTTCATTAATATTAATTGTTTCTTCGTTGCTTATTTGACCCCTGTGACAATCATTAAGTGTTGTACCTCCTGATTCTTAACAAATGCATATTTTCTTTTATGTACACTGAGAGTATCTGCACCAAAAACAAATTCCTTGTGTGTCCAATCCCACTTGCCCAATAAAGAATTCTATTCTATTCTATTCTATTCTATTCATGTGGAGGAAGTCTAAAGAGCCATTAACTTGGCCTTCTCTGGGTCCCGTCAACTAAACAATGTTGTTTGGCGGGACCCAGGGGAAGAGCCTTCTCTGTGGCGGCCCCGGCCCTTTGGAACCCACTCCCCCCAGAGATTAGAATTGCCCCCATCCTCCTCGCCTTTCGTAAACTTCTTAAAACCCACCTCTGCCACCAGGCATGGGGGAATTGAGATACTCTTTCCCCCTAGGTCTCTACAATTTTATGCATGGTATGTCTGTATGTATGTTTGGTTTTTATAATAAGTTTTTTTTTAGTTATTTTAGTATTGGATTGGATTGTTACATGCTGTTTTTATCATTGTTGTTAGCCGCCCCAGTCTACGGAGAGGGGCGGTATACAAATCCAATAAGTAAGTAAGTAAGTAAGTAAGTAAGTAAGTAAGTAAGTAAGTAAGTAAGTAAGTAAGGAAGGAAGGAAGGAAGGAAGGAAGGAAGGAAGGAAGGAAGGAAGGAAAGAAAGAAGGTTCCAATTGCCCCCATTCCAAATCAAATTGCTTCCCCCGTGGGTCACAGTCCCCACATTGGGAACCCCTGCTCTAAAGTTACGCGCCCCCCCTCTTCTTTCTGTATTCTGTCTTTTCTAGTTGTTAAAATTATGTGTCACAGGTTCTATCCCCACCCTGCATTTTTATATGCAAAAAATGCCGCTCAAGTCAGCAATAAACCGATCGTATTGTCTTTTTCTCTAATCAAAGCAGATCAATTTGCTGGCCATCTCAGCAAAATGGCCAAGTTCTCAAGTATCGGAGGGTTTGTCATGAATAATTCAAAGGACTCGGACGATGCTCTCATCTCATTTCATAGCAGAATTTATTAGTTGAACAGCCCGGGTATTTCCACGAATTCATGATTAGCAATATTGCAGAAAATGTTCCAACCATAAGATAACTTGAAAGAAATCATAGAAACCTAGAAGATTGACAGCCCATCTAGTCGGTCCTTATACTATTTACAGTATTTTATCTTAGGATGGATAGATGTTTATCCCAGGCATGTTTAAATTCAGTTACTGTGGATTGACCAACCACGTCTGCTGGAAGTTTGTTCCAAGCATCTACTCCTCTTTCCGTCAAATCATATTTTCTCCTGTTGCTTCTGATCTTTCCCCCAACCAACCTCAGATTGTGTCCCCTTTTTCTTGTGTTCACTTTCCTATTAAAAACACTTCCCTCCTGGACCTTATTTAACCCTTTAACATATTTAAATGTTTCGATCATGTTCCCCCTTTTCCTTTTGTCCTCCAAACTATACAGATGGAGTCCATGAAGTCTTTCCTGATAAAGTTTTATGCTTAAGACCTTCCACCATTCTTGTAGCCCATCTTTGGACCCATTCAGTTTTATCCATCTCTTTTTGTAGGTGAGGTCACCTTTTGCACAAAAACTATTCTCGCTGATGTTGTTGTGTGTAAGATTAGGTAAATTTGACTTTTTTTCAAAGTCAAATTTACCCCTTTCATGGGATACTCCCAATAAAAAGAACTCTGTCCCCCCCTCCTATTTTCTTTTCTAATATTTCTTCTAACCAATTCTGACTTTTTTCAAAGTAACTTTTTGCTTTCTCACAATGCCACCATATATGATAATAAAATCCAAATTCTCTAGGTGTACATTTTTTTTATCCATTTTGGCTAATTTTATGGGTGTTATATGCCACCTATAAAACATTTTCCTGTGGCTAGGGTCAATTTTTTAATTCCTATTCCACATTTGTTGCAATTCAGTGTAAATTGAGGACTACCTGTATTAAGAGTATACCTTATCATCGCAATTTAATGATCCCATAATCCCATGGAATCTGGATAACTGAATGGAGCCAGTAGGGTGTTTTGATGTCACCAATGTAGAGTTTTTTTCCAGAAATGATATACAGTGATACCTTGTCTTACAAACTTAATTGGTTCCAGGACGAGGTTCTTAAGGTGAAAAGTTTGTAAGATGAAACAATGTTTCCCATAGGAATTAATGGAAAAGTGATTAATGTGTGCAAGCCCAAAATTCACTCCTTTTGCCAGCCGAAGTGCCTGTTTTTATGCTGCTGGGATTCCCTTGAGGCTCCCCTCCATGGGAAACCCCACCTCCGGACTTCTGTGTTTTTGCGATGCTGCAGGGGAATCCCAGCAGTGCAAAAACGGGCACTTCGCTGGCAATGGAAGTCCGGAGGCAGGGCATCCCAGCGGCAGCGGTGGGTTTGTAAGGTGAAAATAGTTTGTAAGAAGAGGTAAAAAAAATCTTAAACCCCGGGTTTGTATCTTGAAAAGTTTGTATGACGAGGCGTTTGTAAGACGAGGTATCACTGTACAGTGTTACCTCTACTTATGAACTTAATTAATTCTGTCACCAGGTTCTTAAGTAGAAAAGTTTGTAAGAAGAAGCAATTTTTCCCATAGGAATCAATGGAAATAATGCGTGCGATTGGGGAAACCACAGGGAGGGTGGAGGCCCTGTTTCCTCTCAGGAGATTGCTAGAGAGGCCCCATGGAGGCTTCTCCCCGCCTTTCCTGGCCCTGTTTCCTCCCAGGAAATTCCTAGAGAGGCCCCATGGAGGCTTCTCCCCGCCTTTCCCGGCCCTGTTTCCTCCCAGGAAATTCCCAGAGAGGCCCCACGGAGCCTTTTCCGGTTACAGTTTCGGAGACTTGGGTTTGTAAGTGAAAAATGGTTCTTGAGAAGCCGTAAAAAAATCTTGAACACCCGGTTCTTATCTAGAAAAGTTCTTAAGTAGAGGCATTTGTAGGTACCACTGTACTTGACAAAAGGGGTGGGACGACATTCTTTTATCCTTTTAATCCTTCCTTTCTATCTTAGCTGGCACAAGTTAAAAAAACCAACAACCTCTGGATGACGTAGATTTCCCCAAATTTAAGACCGCTTTGCTTCGTGTTGAATAATAGCTTCGTAGGGACTTAACTGAATTAATGCATTTATTGAATTAGTCCAGTGACCTTATCACAAATGCCAGCTAAGGTTATATTCCCATGTAAGAAAATTAGCATATAAAGGCAGAGAAACAACAAATACTGGTGAAAAGGGGATATATTCCCAAAAGGTTGCTTAGATATGTCGTTTCTAAAATATTAGTTCAACCAATTAAATCCAGATGGCTTAATCTTCCAAGGCTCACCCATAAAGAAAAGGAGTATAACCTTCATCTTAAAATATATTCCCCCTATAATACCTTTAACCATATTTTTCTTTTAACATTTCAGACATCCCTTTTCCTTTTTTTAAAAAAAGTATCCGAAGAGTAAGCCGTATGTTAGAAGGTTAACCACCGAACACATTGCTCGAACTGATATATCTCAAAACCCTTCCAGATTTAACTGCCGGAGCCATCTGTTCGAAAGAGAGCGGAGCAAAGCTTTTTCCCTTTTTAAATATATATATATATAGTCCATGACTGAATTTAAAATGAGAATATATATTTTTTCATTTGGGGAGTTTTAGGCCAAGCCTGTTCCCAGCAACCATCCTCAAAGATGACAGGGCGGCTTTATCGGTTTCTGCATCGAGTTTTTCTTTGTTTTAAAAGGATTCAGGAGAGATTTCTGGGTCAACCTGCCTAGGTATAGATCCATAGTATAGGATCTATCCTTTTTTCCCACCCCGACACGAAGAAGGGGATAAATTGGCCTTGGAATTTCTTAGGTTAACACTTTCTGGCAGTGCTTTGAAATAGAGAAACTTGTAAATCAATGATCGTTGTAATGGAACCGTTGTACGTTTAAGACTAAAAATTTATCTATGGCTTGAAACTCAGCATTGCAATGACTCTATTCTGCCACAATAACAAAATTATGTAAGTATTCTACTCCTCCTTTGTACCGGTTGCAACCTACTACCAGTGATGGGCTCCTACAGGTACGGTCAGATAGGCAGAACCGGTAGAAAATTTTTGAATTTCCCCCCTATTTTTCCCCTTCTGGGCTCTGGGTATGTTTTTCCTATCGCAGTAAATTATTATTATTTTTATTATTATTTATTAGATTTGTATGCCGCCCCTCTCCGTAGACTCAGGGCGGCTCACAACAATAACAAGAACAATGTAAGAACAAATCTAATAATTTAAAAAATGCTAAAACCCCCATTATTAAAAGCAAATATACACACAAACATACCATGTATAAACTGTATAGGCCCAGGGGAGATGTCTCAGTTCCCCCATGCCTGACGGAAGAGATGGGTCTTAAGAACTTTACGAAAGGCAAGGAGGGTGGGGGCAGTTCTAATCTCCGGGGGGAGCTGGTTCCAGAGGGTTGGGGCCGCCACAGAGAAGGCTCTTCTCCTGGGTCCTGCCAAACGACATTGTTTAGTCGACGGGACCCGGAGAAGGCCAACTCTGTGGGACCTAACCTGTCGCTGGGATGAGGTTGAATGTGTATAATTTTAGAATTTTAGAAGAGTTGTGCGTACTGTACATACACATACAGTTTATATAGTAGATAATGTATATTTTTGTGTGCCTGTGTGTAATATGTATGTACACATAGGATGTGGTAGTATGCATGTGAATGTTGGATTTTTAAATGTTAGCTTTTTGAGATAATTTTTAAAATTAATTATTTCTATTAATTGGATTAGAAGTGTTTTATATATTGTATTTTTTGTTGAAATGTTGTAAGCCACCCCAAGTCCATGGAGAGGGGTGGCATGTAAGTTCAACAAATAAATTAATACGTAGAATTAAATAGTCTATTTTGGATGTCCAGTAATAATAAAGAGGGAAATTGTATCTCATTGAGGCGAGGAGAGGCCAGGCACCCTAACCCTAACCCTTGACGTGAGTGACGTCAAATTGGCCATCTTTAAGCCAGCCACATGACCTTTAAGGCAGTCACATGATCGTCAAGCCACTCCCACCTTATCACATGACTGGCAAGCCACACCCACAAAATAAGCCACACCCGCAGTGTGGTAAATTTTTTTCACTGCCTATTACTGATGTGCCAGGGTGGGGCGCACATGGAATTATGAGTTTGGGCATGTACTTGCTCGACCCATCGTTCACTTTTGGTGCATGAACCAAACAAGGTTCACCGTCACTGTTCTTGGGTTGGACTAGAAGACCTCCAAGGTCCCATGCAATTGTTATTCTGTTGTTTTGTTGTGCCTGAAGTGAGGTTTAGAGCAGCCTGGTTTAAGCAGATTTTACAGAATTGGCAGCTAACAGAAAACCAGTCTGGGTTAAGAAGACTCCAAATAGCGTGTGGGGCTAAAAGATGCTTCATTGGTCGCGTCTCATTACTTCGTTAAGTACCGAAAATTTGGAAATTTGTGGATTAGCAGGAAGTTAGTTTAAGTTCAAGTCGGAGGTCGGAGTCAGCCAAATGACTGTACTTGAATTTAAGTTGATAATGTGCCTATTAGAGGTCATTGGAACTAAATGCAAGGTTTTTTTTTTTTTAAAAGCAACATTACATTAGAATAAATATGCTGTGTCACCTGGACCTCATTCAAATCAAGTGTCATCCAAAATCCCCAGTGTAATTCACAACCATCCCTTCCACCTTTGTGTCAATCAAAGAAATTAATGAAGGCAGAATTTACTTACGGTTTATGGTTACATTTAAATGTTTGGTTTGACTCAAACACAAACAGCCTATGCCAGAAAGCAGTGTTTCATGTCAATCAGGTACCCAGCTGGTTTGAATTTTGATTCTTTCTTTCTTTCTTTCTTTCTTTCTTTCTTTCTTTCTTTCTTTCTTTCTTTCTTTCTTTCTTTCTTTCTTTCTTTCTTTCTTTCTTTCTTCCTTCCTTCCTTCCTTCCTTCCTTCCTTTCTTCCTTTCTTTCTTTCTTTCTTTCTTCCTTCCTCCTCTCTCTCTCCCTCCATCCCTCCCTCACTTCCTTATTACTTACTTACTCACTTATTTTGTCAAGTACATATTGGTAGTATACACAGATATAACAATGTTTATATACAGTGTTATTTACATGATACTAGAGTAAGAGGACAAGGGATGGAAGGCTGGTGCACCTTTGCAAGCCTCTTATCGACCTCTTAGGAATCGGGTGAGGTCAACAGCATATAGTCTAAGGGTAACGTTTTGGGGGTTATGTGATGATACTACAAAGTCAGGGAGTGAGTTCCATGCATCAACTACTTGGTTACTAAAATTGTATTTCCTGCAGTTGAGTTTGGAGTGTTTTACTTTGAAGTTTGTATCTGTTGTGTGCTCATGTGTTGGTGTGGTTGAAGCTGAAGTAGTCGTTGACAGGAAGAACGTTGTAGCAGGTGGTTTTATGGGCTGTGGTTAGGTTGTGTTTAAGGTTATGTAGTTCTAAGCTTTCTAAACCTAGGATAGTGAGTCTAGTTGCGTAGGGTATTCAGTTGCGAGTAGAGGATTGGACGGCTCTTCTCATAAAGTATCTCTGGATGTTTCCTAGAGTGTTTATGTCCGAAATGCGGTGTGGGTTCTGGACAGATGAGCTGAATTTAAGGATTGGCTTGTGAAAGTTTTGTATGCTCTAGTTAGTAGTGTGAGATTGCTGGAGCAGAAGCTACGTAGGATTAAGTTAAAAACTCTTGAAGCCTTTTTGGCGATGTTGTTGCAGTGGGCTTTGTCACTGAGGTCATTTGATATGAGTATTCCAAGGTCTTTGACGGAGTGGGGGTTGTCTTGTAAGGACTTCTTTATTCAGCTTCTATTTGTTGTTCTGATTCTTTTTGCCAATGTGTAGGACAGAGCATGGTGCAACAGTTATGACTACGAAAAATGGTCATAAGTTACTTTTTCCAGCACCGTTTGGACGGTCACTAAACTATTGCAAATCAAGGACTGAACTACATTTTCCCCAATTTTGCTTTAAACCCTTTCTCCCCAAAACTCTGTTTCCCCAGCTTGTAAAATCCAAACTGCAGTAGTTGGTTCCATCAATATTACTTCTTTATTTCCCCTGAGTGTAAGCAAATTTTCTCTATATCCGAGGGTTTTTTTTTCTCCCCTAGAAATCCACATGGATTTAGTCGGAGTTACACGATTTTTCAAAAAGACTGGAATTTTGTCATATTCCTCCTGGCTGACCGCCGACTGGGACATAATAATAAGATAAAATCTCTCAAAGTGAAAACTCGAGGCAGGCGGAAGATTATTGCAAGGAAATTAAGCCGCAGATTATTATGCAATAACTTTTTTTCAGTATTGCTGACTGCATTTAGCCACTTCTTTTCTGTTTATTTTGCATCATATACATTTTAATAATAAATGTGTTGTTTAATACTGTATTTTCCCCCAAAATAAGATCTAACCAGAAAATAAGCCCTAATGTATCTCTTGGAGCAAAAAATTAATATAAGACCCGGTCTTATTTTGGGGGAAATACAATACATCTGATTTAACTGAGATTATTTAATAGTTGCACCTAGTGGTGGGATTCAAATTTTTTGCTACCAGTTCCGTGGTGTGGCTTGGTGGACATGGCTTGGTGGACGTGGCAGAGGAAGGATACTGTAAAATCTCCATTCCCTCCCCATTCCAGGGGACGGTTACTGCAAAATCCCCGTTTCCTTCTGATCAGCTGGGATTTGGGAGGCAGAGAATAGATGGAGGCGTGGCCTCTCAGAGGTGGTATTTACCGGTTCTCTGAACTATTCAAAATTCCTGCTGTCAGTTCTCCGCAGTACTCAAAATTTCCGCTATCGGTTCTCCGAACTAATAAAAATTTCTGCTACTGGTTCTCCAAACTACTTAACATTTCCACTACCGGTTCTCTGACCTACTCAAAATTTTCACTACTGGTTCTCCGGACCTAGTCAGGACCTGCTGAAACCCACCTCTGGTTGTACCTCTGTGTTTAAGTTTCAAGTAAAGATTTAGCGTTCTTGTTTGGTATCCTCATTTTACAGTGCTTACTTCATTATCTATATTTTGAAATATTTTCATGCTAACTTCATTCATTCATTCATTCATTCATTCATTCATTCATTTCATTCCAATACACAATGAAGGTTATAGAGGATATACCCGTAGTAAAATATATCAAAGAAAGAAGAGAAGAGTAAACTTAAGTTTTCCCGAGATGGAAAGCTGAGTCACAAATCCGTGTCATAACTCAAGACCCGTGACTTGTGAAGATACAGGGTAGTCCTCGACCTACAACCACAACGGAGCACGGTTGCTAAGCAAAACAGTTATCAAGCGAGTTCAGTCCCATTTTACGACTTTTAAGCCTGTAAGGCTGGCATTTATTACTCAATGTATTTCATTATTTTGATATAATCTTCATTGATTGAGGCACCTTATAGATAATAACTTACAAGGAATATCATTTCATGATAATTACTTAGAGCTGCTGGATATTCTACGTTTGTCCTTTTTTTAAGAAAAAGAAAATCACACTGTGATCCCCCCCCCCCAAATTCAAAGCCTGTGTTGAATTGATCTTCTTTCCTCGGTCTATCTAATCTCCCAGGACAAAAGTGAATATTAAAATAGGGTTGAGGTAATCCATATTTCTGAGCTGTCGTTGCCCTCACGGAACGTAGATAAAAGAAAATATAGCATCTTCGCGGTAACTGAATTAGAGATTTTATCAGAGCTGGTTTAGTGTATTCTGCGGGAACTGTTATTAACAGAAGTCTGATTTTATTTACGGATCTTGACCGGGGAGCGACAGAATAAAGAAACGATATAACCAGGATATTGATTAGAATTATTTTTATTTTTAAACCAGCTGGGGATTGTGTGTGCGGGGATAAATTTTTGTGTAAATCCTAGCTATTGTGTTCTTTTGATCCATGGATAATATATTTGCCCTCTACAGTGGGATTCTGTATTTAAATTTTTAAAGAAGATAGAAATGGATTCTTCCCTCTTTTATTCGTCATGTTATTTTCTGTCTCTTGAGCCATCCATCCATCTATTAATCCATCCAACCATCCACTTCAGATAAATAATAAATAACAAATAATCCTCTCAACACTGTCAAACTATTTACTAAGTCTGCACTACTATTACTACTAGTTTTTTCTCCTCATCCCTATCACCCATTTCCTCCCACTTATGACTGCATGACTGTAACTTGTTGCTTGTATCCTTATAATTTCTATTAATATTGATTGTTTCCTGATTGCTTATTTGACCCCATGACAAATTAAGTGTTGCACCTCAAGTTTCTTGACAAATGCATCTTTTCTTTTATCGACACTGAGAGCATCTGCACCAAAGACAAATCCATTGTTTGTCCAATCACACTTGGCCAATAAAGAATTCTATTCTATTCTATTCTATATTCAATTCCATTCCATTCTTGACAAATGTATCTCTTATTTTATGGACCCTGAGAGCATCTGCACCAAAGACAAATCCCTTGTGTGTCCAATCACACTCGGCCAATAAATAATTCTATTCTATTCTATTCCATTCCATTCCATTCCATTCCACTCCACTCCACTCTACTCTACTCTATCCTATTCTACTCTATTCTACTCTATATTCTATTCTCAATAAAGATTATTCTATTCCATTCCATTCCATTCCATTCTCCTGTTCTATTCTGTTCTATTCTATTCTCAGTAAAGATTATTCTGTTCTATTCCAGTCAATTCTAAGAATTCTCTTCTCTTCTCTTCTCTACTCTATTAGAAGATCACCAATAAATACGATATGGCTATTTGCTATTCTGTGCGCATTGATTGTTGTGCAGCTTTCTGAAGCTTTTAAGATAAATAAATACACAGCGTAAAGTAATAAAAACCAATGCCACTCACTGCACACAGTTTAAACGTGAATATGAATGGAAATGCTCGGTCCAATTACACATTATTTCAACAGCACGGTTGAATGAAAAGGTCTGCAAAGGGCACTAAAAGCCCTATATAGAAAGGACCAGGCAAACCCGTATAGAATACATCCTTTTTCCCCACCCCCATGGACCCTGAAAAACATCCCCAGATTCAACTTAAGTGGTTTTCAAAAATATATAGGGCTTCAAATGGAAGGGAAAAAAAGATTCAGAGTTTGAATGTGGAGTGTTTTATTTATATAATCATAGAGGCTATTCAATTCTCTGCATGGGGCTACCTTTGAAGAGTGTCTGGAAACTTCAAATTGTCCAAAATGCAGCCGTGTGTTTGTGATTATGGGCCTTCCAAGGCAGGCCCATATTTCATCATCACTCCACGGCCTCCATTGGCTGCCAATTGGTTTCCAGACACAATTCAAAGTGTGGGTCATGACCTACAAAGCCCTACAGGGCATAGGACCAGACTACCTCCGAGACCGCCTTCTGCCGCATGAATCCCAGTGCCCAGTCAGGTCCCACAGAGTTGGTCTCCTTAGGGTCCCGTCGACCAAACAACGCTGGCTGGCGGGACCTAGAGCCTTCTCGGTGGGGGGCCCGGCCATCTGGAATCAGCTCCCCCTGGACATTTGCATTGTCCCCACCCTCCTCGCCTTCCAAAAGAGCTTAAAAACACAACTTTGCTGTCAGGCCTGGGGACAACAACAACAACAACAACAACAACAATTTATTAGATTTGTATGCCACCCATTTCTGAGTACTTGGGGCCTCCGAACCCGAGCCTCTGAAACTGTAACCGGAAAAGGCATGGAGAAGCCTCTGTGGGGCCTCTCTAGGAATCTCCTGGGAAGAAACAGGGCCGGAAAAGGCGTGGAGAAGCCTCTGTGGAGCCTCTCTAGGAATCTCCTGGGAGGAAACAGGGCTGGAAAAGGTGGGGAGAAGCCTCCCTGGGGCCTCTCTAGGAATCTCCTGGTTGGAAACAGGGGCTGGAAAAGGCGTGGAGAAGCCTCTGTGGAGCCTCTCTAGGAATCTCCTGGGAGGAAACAGGGCTGGAAAAAGCAGAGAGAAGACTCCACCCTTCCTGTGGTTTCCCCAATCACATGCTTTTACATTGATTCCTATGGGAAAAATTGCTTCTTCTTACAAATTTTTCTACCTAAAAACCTGGTCATGAAACAAATTAAGTTCGTAAGTAGAGGTACCACTGTAGATAGATAGATAGATAGATAGATAGATAGATAGATAGATAGATAGATAGATAGATAGATAGAGATAGAGAGATAGAGAGATAGAGAGATAGAGAGATAGAGAGATAGATAGAGATAGAGAGATAGAGAGATAGAGAGATAGAGAGAGAGAGAGAGAGAGAGAGAGAGAGAGAGAGAGAGAGATAGATAGATAGATAGATAGATAGAGGTCTTAAACTGAATTGCCTTTTTGAGCTAACAATTCAACTGGAAATTGGTGCCCAGATCAGATTATTCAGCCTTGTTATTGAGCAACATGTTTTGAAGATACCCATCAAGTGGAGTGATTTTTCTCTCTCTCCCTTTGGCACATAAAGCTTTTATTGATTCTCCTTTTCCTCAGGGGTTTCCTCCCCCTCCCCACTCCAAAGCTTGGGCTTAGCTCACCCAACGTGATTTATTAAGGAACAGCATGATTTGGTCAGAAAAGATTTAGGGAGAGATAAATTGATAGCAAATGACATCTATTTTCAAGTAGTACAAGAATGGTTGTGTTGTACCGCCGATGGTTTTTGCCTTGGGCCTTGAAGCTTTTCCGCAGACTTTTCAGATGGCTATCTCTCTCTTTCTCTCTCTCTCCCCATCTTTGAACTCATTTATTATAAATAAGGGTATTTGTTTCTCGCTTAGAATTCGGGTGGGGATTTAAAATATGCAACCAGGGGTGATGTTTGGGACAAGAAGGGGGGAGATTGTATCTTGTTGCTTTTAAATGTATTTTCAGACGGTTTAAGGATGCAGAGCCTTGTCCTTTGAAGACAATTTTGGGAATAGAATAGAATAGAATAGAATTCTTGATTGGCCAAGTGTGATTGGACACACAAGGAATTTGTCTTGGTGCATACGCTCTCAGTGTACATAGAAGAATAAGATACATTTGCCAAGAATCATGTGGTACAACACTTAATGATTGTCACGGGTCAAATAAGCAATGAAGAAACAATCAATATTAATAAAAATCTTAGGAAACAAGCAACAAGTTACAGTCCTAAGTGGGAGGAAAACGATGATAGGAATGATGAGAAAAAACTAGTAGAAATAAAAGTGCAAACCTAGTAAATAGTTTGACAGTATTGAGGAAACTATTTGTTTAGTAGATGTTGTGGTTAGCTCTGGCCCAGCTCCTGCCCCAAGGACTGTGGATGTGGGGGAGACATCCACATGCTGCAGGCCTGTTTTGCCCCTGGTGGAATCTACTGATGAAGGCTCCTCTGACCAAGAAGACATGAGTGACAGGGAGGAGGAGAGTGGGGCAGACAGCTCAGAAGGAGATCAATTATCTAGCTCCTCCTTGGATTCAGAACAAGAGTTAATGATACAGCCACGCATGCGGAGAGCGATGCATAGGCAACAACAACTGAGAGATTATTATCAAAGAAAATGAGGCAACTTGTGGTTGGGTGGGGCTGTGGTCATTAGGGAGGCTGCTATAAATAGCAGCCTGTGGGTTTGGCCATTGTGGAGGATTATCTGATCCTGGTGTTTCGTGACTGCTTTACTGACTTTGACCTTTGTGTGCTGATTTTTCCCAGCTTTGAAACTAAACCAGAGCAAAGTGTGTTTCACTTTGTGAAAGAAGAAGGACTGTGAATTGCCTCACAGCTGCAAGCTAAGTATCACAGAACTGATAAGGGACTTGTACAAATTACCAGTTTGTTTGGAGAACAGTGCTCTTTGCTATACCAAAAGAGGGCTTGGTTTAAGTGAATTTTCATTATAAAGAACATTGTTTTGAATTTTCAAACGTGTGTGTGTCTGAAATTTGTACCTGTGAATTTTTGGGAGGAGTCTACCAGAGAGCCCGACAGAACAGTAGATTGATGGCATCCTGGAAAAAACTTTCCTTGTGTCTGGTTGTCTTGGTGTGCAGTGCTCTGTAGCGAAGTTTTGAGGGTAGGAGTTGAAACAGTTTGTGTCCAGGATGCGAGGGGTCAGTAAATATTTTCCCAATTCATGAGAGTGAGAACAATTAATCAGTGGAACAGCTTGCCAGCAGAAGTTGTGAATGCTCCAACACTGGAAGTTTTAAGAAAATGTTGGATAACCCTTTGTCTGAAGTGGTGTAGGGTTTCCTGCCTAAGCAGGGGGTTGGACTAGAAGACCTCCAAGGTCCCTTCCAGCTCTGTCATTCTGTCTATCCTGCTTTTTGAGAGAAATGTGTGTTGCCTATGAACCTTGGGGCCCCATTGGCAAGAATGGAACCCATAAACCTTGCACCTAGTTGAGACAAAAAAACAAAACCAGCAGATTAACAGTACCATTATCTGATGCATTTTCTTTCTAAAGTGGTGAAGATTATAGCCATTCAATGCACGTCCCGTGGCTTGAGCATTTGAAACCATTACCTAAGTGAATGTTACACCCAGGTTTCCATCCATGCGCTGCAGGCAGTGAACAAATTAAATGTGGCATGAAACAGTCATGCCAAATCAATACCAAATTATTGTAAAGAGAGAACACCCCCCTCAACACAATATTGGTGAAAAATTGATATTTTGTGTGGTGTATGGAAGCTTGGTGCCTTGCTTTTAAAAGCACGGATGCCCTGTCTGGTTTGATTTATGCCATGTTGTTAAGTTTGTGTTGCATCTGCGAAGGGGTGGAGATAGAAATAATTTATTATAGTACTGAGTGTAATAAGAGTCTGCTTCAAGGAGGGAAGATGCAGAGCTCCGTAAATAACGTTGGGAGAATTCTTCTTGGGATAGAAGGGTGTAACAATCCTTATTCATGCAGAGCAGCTCCGTTTGAGAGGAGGAGGCTGTTAACTTTATGATGTCTAATATACAGGTGAAACTCAAAAAATTAGAATATGGTGCAAAAGTTCAGTAATGCAACTTAAAAGGTGAAATGTCATATATGAGAGAGACTCATTACATGCAAGGCAAGATCACTCAAGCTGTGATTTGTCACAATTGTGATGATTATGGGGTGCAGCTCAATGTTCCCTCTAATTATTTTCCGGTGTGGGCGGAAAAGTATAGTGTCTGAGCGGCAGTCCCTTTGGGACTGGGCAGCATAGAAGAATAAGTAAGTAAGTAAGTAAGTAAGTAAGTAAGTAAGTAAGTAAGTAAGTAAGTAAGTAAGTAAGTAAGTAAGTAAGTAAGTAAGTAAGTAAGTAAGTGAATGAATGAATAAGTGAATGAATGAATGAATGAATGAACAAATAAGAAAAAAATTCCCTTCTTTTTTATTAAAAGAAATTAATAATAAAACAAAACCAAAATCTATTACTATTATTACTATCTTCTCCTCTTTTTTCATCCCTGTCTCCTCCCCCATGGTGTGTGTGTGTTTGTGTATGTGTGTGTGAACTCTTGAAAAAGGGTGTGCGGGGGGTATTTTGGGGCACGCGCGTGCGCACGCACGCAGCTTACAGGGAACGCTGGTGCAGCTCATGAAAACCCCAAATCCCCCATCTCAGAAAATTAGAATATAGCAATAGCAATAGCATTTAGACTTAGCGTAATTTTTGGAGTATAAAACACCTCTTTTTCCTCCCTAAAAGAGGCTGACCATTCAGGTGCGTCTGATACTCTGAATGTAGCTTTTTTCGAAGATTTTTTCCTCCGGCCTTAACTAGGTGCTAACGAACCTCCCAGCTCTTATTTTACAGGTTCTTTCATTGTTACTCTTTGCGAAGAATGTTTTCCAAGCCCTAAGTCTTTGCAGGGTTTTTTCCCCCCATTGCTCTAACTTGCTCCAAATGTTTCTTTCCAGCCCTAACCAGGTGCTAACGATGTTCCCAGTTCTTACCCGCTTGCAAGCTCTTTCATTGTTACTCTCTGCAAAGAATATTTCCCCCAATCCTCTTTGTCGCTCTTTTCTGCACTTTTTCTAGAGTCTCAACATCCTTTTTGCATCGTGGTGAACAAAACGGAATGCCGTATTCCAAATGTGGCCTTACCAAGGCCTTGTAAAGTGGTATTAACACATTCATTCATTCATTCATTCATTCATTCATTCATTCATTCATTCATTTATTGTTAGAGTTGGAAGGGATCATGCGGGTCATCAAGTCCAACCCCCTGCCTAAGCAGGAACCCTATAGCATCCCAGCCAAATGGCAGTCCAATTTCCTCTTTAAAATGTCCAGAGTATTGGAGTTCACAACGTCCGCTGGTAGGTTGTTCCACTGGTTGATCGTTCTGACCGTCAGGAAGTTCTTCCTTATTTCCAGGTTGAATCTCTCCTTGGTCAGCTTCCAGCCGTTGTTCCTCGTCCAGCCCTCCGGTGCCCTGGAGAATAAAGTGATCCCCTCCTCTCTGTGGCAACCCCTCGTATACCTGTAGACTGCTATCATGTCTGCTCTGGCCCTCCTTTTCTCTAGGCTATCCATGCCCAGTTCCCTCAGTCTCTCTTCCTAAGTCTTGGTTTCTAGACCCCTGATCATTTTCACGTGATCACACCTCTCCATGTTCCTAAGCAAACATTTAGCCGCTGGTCTTATTGCTATGCCTCAATATTTTACGTGGTTTGGGATATTGCTTAACCACCGAAGGATGTGGTGAAGGAGTTTATCTGAAAATGAGCAGGAAGCCTGGCTGGTTCTCTGTGTTTATACTTGGATTATCCTTTGAGTCACTATTGGAGCTGAAGCTGTTGAGATTTCTGCTTGGCATAAGAACACGCTCGGCTTCTCTGGCCCTTGCATATTTTGTACTTGATGAAAAGATACCGTTGAGCTGTCATTCAGACCGACATCCTGGATTTTTCTCTGGGGAACCAAAGCCTGAGCAGAAAATGCTACCTACCCTCTGGTAGATGTGACATCTGCAGATATCTTGAGCTCCTAATTAAAACCCAGAAATGTGCAACGTTGGTGTTCTGGGCTCAGCAATTCTGACATGTCCTTCTTCAACTCCTTCCTGTCCTTGTTAGTGGGCGAACGCAAATGCTGCTTCTCAACGTGAAGTTGCTTTCATAAAAGAGTGTAAATCTCTCTTCCTTGGCAGCATCGTTGCTTCCCGAAGCGGAAAACTGTACAAAAACAAGTGGCAACTTCAAATCTCAACCGACAAATGTTCTGCCTTACACATGGGCAAAAAAGTAAATAAATCAGAACACAAAATGCAAAGTGGATGGCCACAACCTTGTAGACAACCCTCACACTGTTGAGGACTCTGGTATACTCATCTGTAATGATCTAAGTGCCAAACATTGCCAAAAAAGCACTGAGAGTGGTTAACCTAATCTTGCACAGTTCTTCTCTGGTAATATTGTACTTTTAACTAGAGCGTGCAAAACATTTGCCAGACCAATTCTTGAATACAGCTTATCCACCTGGAACCCACACTGCATATTGGACATTAATACAATTGAAAATGTCCAGAGATATTTCACCAGAGGAGTCCTCTACTCCTCTACTTGCAACAGAATACCTTATGCCCACCCCACTTGAAAGTTTGGGCTTAGACAATTTAGATCTGACCTAAGCGTAGTAGTACACAAAATTATTTGCTACAATATCCTACCTGTTAATGACTACTTCAGCTTCAAGCGCAAGAATATACAAACACATAATATTTATTTATTCATTTATTTATTTGTTTGTTTGTTTGTTTGTTTGTTTGCTTCCTTCCTTCCTTCCTTGCTTGCTTGCTTACTTACTTACTTACTTACTTACTTACTTACTTACTTACTTACTTACTTACTTACTTACTTACTTACTTACTTACTTACTTATTAGATTTGTATGCCGCCCCTCTCCGTAGACTCGGGGCGGCTCACAGCAATAATAAACAATATATAACAAATCTAATAATTTAAAAGAAACACTAAAAGCCCCATTATTAAAAGCAAACATACACACAAGCATACCATACATAACTGTATAGGCCTGGGGGAGATGTTTCAATTCCCCCATGCCTGACGGCAAAGGTGGGTTTTAAGGAGTTTACGAAAGGCGAGGAGGGTGGGGGCAGTTCTAATCTCTGGGGGGGGAGCTGGTTCCAGAGGGTCGGGGCCGCCACAGAGAAGGCTCTTCCCCTGGGTCCTGCCAAACAGCATTGTTTAATTGATGGGACCTGGAGAAAGCCCACTCTGAGGGACCTAACTGGTCGCTGGGATTCGTGCGGCAGAAGGCGGTCTTGCAGATATTCTGGTCCGGTGCCATGAAAGGCTTTATAGGTCATAACCAACACTTTGAATTGTGACCGGAAACTGATCGGCAACCAATGCAGACTGCGGAGTGTTGGTGTGACATGGGCATACCTGGGGAAGCCCATGATTGCTCTCGCAGCTGCATTCTGCACAATCTGAAGTTTCCGAACACTTTTCAGAGGTAGCCCCATGTAGAGAGCGTTACAGTAGTCGAACCTCGAGGTGATGAGGGCATGAGTGACTGTGAGCAGTGAGATAGAAACTTAAGGTAAATTGCTTCAAACGTGATTGTAGGAAATACGACTTCAGCAACAGAGTATTCAATGCCTGGAATCTACTACCTGACTCTGTGGTTTCTACTCCTAACCCCAAAACCTTTAACCTTAGATGGCCTACCATTGACCTCACCCCATTCCTAAGAGGTCTGTAAGGGGCGTGCATAAGCGCATCGTTGTGCCTATCACCCCCTGTCCTACTGCCCCATTGTCCTCTTTTATCGTTACTTTTTATTTATGTTATGTTTATACAAGCTACTAGCATCCTCTACATGTTTGACAAATAAAATAAAATCTGGAAGAAATTGTGGAAATGATTTCTGAGTCTTGGGAGATCATCTATATTTTCACACCTGGGACCCCTTCGGCTGTTGCATCTCGCTCATTTCGAAAGCAGTGGCTCCTTGAAGCAATTTGGTGGAATGTACACTAATTAGGAGAAGTAATTGCTGCATCTAGTAATGAGCTAGAATGTATATCTGATAGAAAAATGAAGTTGCCTAATGTAAACAGCCCAGGAATAGCTGGGAGACGGGATTGAATCAGTCTCCGAAGGCCTGGCAAAGCGCCGAGATGTCCTTTGGTCTGCTCCAGAGGACTGTAATTGTGCCATGATAAATAAATGCTCCTACAGTTATAAAAATCACAAACTTGGAGAAATTTGGGAAGGGAGCAAAGCTTTCTGACTGCCTTACAACTTTGAGAAGATGAAGAGTGGAAGGGCTGAGCACACCATCCTATCTAATGTTTGATTTACAATGGTTCACTTAGGGACCGTTTGAAGTTGCAACGACATTGAAACTGTCTGTCTGTCTGTCTATTTTCTGTATCGTCTGTCTGTCTGTCTGTCTCTATCTATCTATCTATCTATCTATCTATCTATCTATCTATCATCTATCTATCTATCTATCTATCTATCTATCTATCTATCTATTTATCTATTATCTCTCTCTCTCTCTCATGTCTCTCTCTCTCTCTCTCTATCTATCATCTCTCTCTCTCTCTCTCTCTCTCTCTATCTATCTATCTATCATCTATCTATCTATCTATCTATCTATCTATTATCCCTCTCTCTCTCTCTCATCTCTCTCTCTCTATTTATCTATCATCTATCTATCTATCTATCTATCTATCTATCTATCTATCTATCTATCTATCTATCTCTATCATCTCTCTCTCTCTCTCTCTATCATCTCTCTCTCTATCATCTCTCTCTCTATATCTATCTATCTATCATCTCTCTCTATCTATCTATCTATCTATCATCTCTCTCTCGCTCACTCTCTCTCTCTCTCTCCATCCACTCACCCACCCACCCATCCATCTATCTGTCTGTCTATTTTCTATCATCTGTCCGTCCGTCCATCCATCCACCCACCCATCCATCTATCATCTTCTCTCTGTCCCCCCTCTCTTTCTATCTGTCTGTATATCATCTCTCTTCTTTCTTTCTTTCTTTCTTTCTTTCTTTCTTTCTTTCTTTCCTTCCTTCCTTCCTTCGTTCCTTTCTTTCTTTCTCTCTCTCTCTCTTTACATCTCTCTCTCTGTCCCTCTCTCCCTTTCTCTCTTTCTCCTTTTTCTTCTCTCTTTCTCTCCTCCGCTTCCCTGTTATCCCTTACTTTTGTTAAAATTGGATCACTGTTGGAGAATCAATTACCTGCCTAGGAGGTTGTACTGTACTTGTTAGAATTTTGCAAAGATTCCAGAGCTCGTTATGCATCTATGGATGTTTGGGGAGAACGACACCCCTCCTCTGAATTGAAAGACAATTGAACAATAATTATAAGGTTGAACCTGGGTGATTCACACTTTGTTGTGCTGGCACTGGAGACCCCTTAGGAAGACCACAATTGCAGTGTGTTCGCAGCTCAAACTTTGCTTTGAATGAGTAGTTGGCAAATGGGTTTTATTAGCTACTGGGTGGGGTTGCTCTTCCTCTGTTATGAAAAGCAGCAACCAATGCTTATTTTAGCTCTAAGCCGTGTGCTTCGGATTCAGTCTGTTAAAGATGCTTCGCGGCATGTGGGATGCACAAACACAGCACCTGCCTGCCCACGTTTTGAGAACAACCTGACTTCTTCGTGAGATCGCACAACTGACCTCTACAGCTGTCAGAAAAAGATGCCGCGTGTTAAAGGAAAAACTCAGTGTGGGGGGAGAGTAGGGCTACCTATTTGGACTGCAAGGCTATGGATTGCCACTAGATGGCGATAGAGAGAGGTAGAAGCATCAAAATCTTTGCTTCGCTCTAGTGGACAAATAGATTCTTGCAGCCCATTTATAGAAAACCTACTAACTGTCAACAGAGCAAGCAATGGCCAGGTGAGAAATTGGAGAACAGTCAATGAGAGATGGTGACAGAAGAAAAGATTGACCCCATGGGATTCTTGGTGTTAGCTGAGATTGGTTGTTGTCTTGCAGACATTTCATTACCTACCTAGGTAACTTCATCAGTGTTAGGAGGAAGGGAAGGAGGAAGAGGAGGAGAAGGAGAATCGTGGGGTCCATGTATTGAGCTTGCCTGTTTTCTTGCAAATTATTACTATTATTATTATTATTATTATTATTATTATTATTATTATTATTATTATTATTATTATTATTATAGAAACATAGAAGTCTGATGGCAGAAAAAGACCTCATGGTCCATCTAGTCTGCCCTTATACTATTTCCTGTATTTTATCTTACAATGGATCTATGTTTATCCCAGGCATGTTTAAATTCGGTTACTGTGGATTTACCAACCACGTCTGCTGGAAGTTTGTTCCAAGCATCTACTACTCTTTCAGTCAAATAATATTTTCTCACGTTGCTTTTGATCTTTCCCCCAACTAACTTCAGATTGTGTCCCCTTGTTCTTGTGTTCACTTTCCTATTAAAAACACTTCCCTCCTGGACCTTATTTAACCCTTTGACATATTTAAATGTTTTGATCATGTTCCCCCTTTTCCTTCTGTCCTCCAGACTATACAGATTGAGTTCATGAAGTCTTTCCTGATACGTTTTATGCTTAAGACCTTCCACCATTCTTGTAGCCCGTCTTTGGACCCGTTCAATTTTGTCAATATCTTTTTGTAGGTGAGGTCTCCAGAACTGAACACAGTACTCCAAATGTGGTCTCACCAGCGCTCTCTATATTATTATTATTATTTCTACTGTTACTACTACTACTACTACTACTACGATGACTGCTGAAGTTTTCAAAAAGCTACCCAGGGCATTAACAACAATTAGAATGAATCATCAAATGAGAAAGACGATGGAATTTTACGAGGTAGATAAATTGAATTCTTTGATTAGGGAAAAGACAATATCTTTCTTTATTTCTGATTGGAAACCTGTTATGGACTTTTTATATAAAGCAGGGAAAAAATCAGTTTGTGATTTATGGTTTGGATGATTAGATAGGATAGGTTATAGAGAAAGAACAAGGTTTTGTTGTAAGTGTAGTCTAAATTTACCAATGTATTTATAACTGCCGTAGAGAACATTGAAAAACTATTTTGTGTTCAATTGTTTTCTATCTCTTTTTTCTTACATTATATTAGTTTGTATCTTCTTTTAAAAAAAAAAATTATATATATATAAAAGAATGACTCATTAGGCTAATAAGGCTAAGCGAAGCAGCTGATAATACTGCCTGTGTAATAAAATATTAAGCTATTTTAATGAAACGCCATGCCAAGAATCCTAGCTAAAGACCAGCAGCTTCCATAAAATCACAATATTACTTTGCATTTTGCATTTTCTCCCTTACCTCCCAAAGCTGTGATTATAATTTAATAGGTTAATATCGTACAAATATTTGGACAATATTTCTGACATTAATGCATGTAAAATTGTTTTTTTTTTGCATGCATTAACACTCTGCATCCATTTGCTTATTTGTAGGGAGGTTTAGATTAAAAGCTCTTGGAGGTCTGCAGTGCAGCACAAATAAAAGTGGAGACAACGAGAGTTGTATGACTAGAAACCATAAAGGCAACCTGGTTCCACAAACTCAGTAGAACAGGGCAGAGCAATGTTGGTGAATCTATGGCACGTGTGTCACAGGTGGCACACAGAGCCATATCTGAGGGCACGTGTTGCCCTAGGTCAGCTCTGGTGCACATATATGTGCCCACGAACTGATTTTCAGCCTTTTCTGTGGCTGTTTTCACTCTTCCCAGGCTTTAGGAAAGGCTCCTTTCACCAACACTCCACGGCCTGCACTGGTTGCTGATCAGTTTCCAGTCACAATTCAAAGTGCTGGTAATGACCTATAAAGCCCTACATGGCATCAGGCCAGAATACCTCCGGGACCACCTTCTGCCGCACGATCCCAGTGGCCAATTAGGTCCCACAGAGTTGGTCTTCTCCAGGTCCTGTCGACTAAACAATGCCGTTTGGCGGGACCCTGGGGAAGAGCGCTGGTGAGACCACATTTGGAATACAGTTCTGGAGACCTCACCTACAAAAAGATATTGACAAAATTGAACGGGTCCAAAGACGGGCTACAAGAATGGTGGAAGGTCTTAAGCATAAAACGTATCAGGAAAGACTTCATGAACTCAATCTGTATAGTCTGGAGGACAGAAGGAAAAGGGGGGACATGATCGAAACATTTAAATATGTTCAAGGGTTAAATGAGGTTCAGGAGGGAAGTGTTTTTTTACTGAAAGAGTAGTAGATCCTTGGAACAAACTTCCAGCAGACGTGGTTGGTAAATCCACAGTAACTGAATTTAAACATGCCTGGAATAAACATATATCCATTGTAAGATAAAATACAGGAAATAGTATAAGGGCAGACTAGATGGACCATGAGGTCTTTTTCTGCCGTCAGACTTCTATGTTTCTATGTTTCTAAGAGCCCCGGCCCTCTGGAATCAACTCCCCCCGGAGATTCAAATTGCCCCCACTCTTCCCGCCTTCCGCAAGATGTTGAAGACATATCTATGTCGCCAGGCATGGGGGGAATAACTATCTTGTCAACCCAGCACCACCTTTTTTGTGACTGTAATATATGAGAATGGTATGATTGTGCAGTAATGATCGTTTTTTAATATTTATGGGTTTTAAATTGTTTTTAGCTTATATTGGATTTGTACTTTGTATATTGTATTGCTGTTGTTGTGAGCCACCCCGAGTCTTCGGAGAGGGGCGGCATACAAATCTAATAAATAATAATAAATAATAAAAGGACATTGCTCCCCAATGTTGGTGAGACAAGAAAGAAAGAAAGAAAGAAAGAAAATGGAAGGAGGGAGGGAGGAAAGGAAGGAAGGGAGAGGAAGGAAGGAAGGAAAGAAGGAAGGGAAGGAAGGGAGAGGAAGGAAGGAAAGAAGGAAGGGAAGGAAGGAAGGGAGAGGAAGGAAGGGAAGAAGGAAGGGAGAGGAAGGAAGGAAAGAAGGAAGGGAGAGGAAGGAAGGAAGGAAAGAAGGAAGGGAAGGAAGGGAGAGGAAGGAAGGAAAGAAGGAAGGGAGAGGAAGGAAGGAAAGAAGGAAGGGAAGGAAGGGAGAGGAAGGGAGGAAGAAGGAAGGGAAGGAAGGAAGGGAGAGGAAGGAAGGAAAGAAGGAAGGGAGAGGAAGGAAGGAAAGAAGGAAGGGAAGGAAGGGAGAGGAAGGAAGGAAAGAAGGAAGGGAAGGAAGGGAGGGAGAGGAAGGAAGTAAAGAAGGAAGGGAAGGAAGGGAGAGGAAGGAAGGGAAGAAGAAAGGGAAGGAAGGGAGAGGAAGGGAGGAAGGGAAGGAAGGGAGAGGAAGGAAGGGAAGAAGGAAGGGAAGGAAGGGAGAGGAAGGAAGGAAAGAAGGAAGGGAAGGAAGGGAGAGGAAGGAAAGAAGGAAGGAAGGAAGATAGGAAGGAAGGAAAGAAGGATGGGTGGCTGGATGGATGGGAGGGCGGGAGATGATGGATGAATGTATGGATGGAGACTCCTGTGGAGGCTTTGGGTGTGTGTGTGAAAAACGGTCCTCCCAGAAGTACCAGTGCCCAGGATAGGCCACTTTCGCCCTCCTAAAGGCTCGAAGAAAGCCTCAGGAGCCTGGGGAGGGTGAAAACGTGGCCATCCGAAAGTGGTTCAGGAGGCAGAGAAGTCCACGCCCCCATTGCCACGTCCACCCAGTACCTGGGCACTTGGAAGAAAGTCACGCAACTTTGTTTTTGTATACGATAATCACAGCGAGATTATGGGATGCACGAATAGGGGAAGATTTGGCACTACCCACAGTGGAGGAAGGCTTGGTGAAGTTGGTGGCACCTGCTGAGATGGCCAGATGGACCTGTCTGATTAAAGAAGAGGAAAGATGATAGTTACGTTTATTGAACTTATTATTTATGGCTTTGATGATTGGACAGGACGAATTTTGGAAGGAAGAGAGTCATGGGGTAAATTTAAAGATAGGTAAATTTACAGGGGTTCTTATAACTGCTGCAAAGACTTCTAATCCCTTCCTCCTTCCTTCTTGCCGTCCTTTTTTCCTTCCCTCCTTCCTTCCTTCCTATCTTTTTTCCTTCCTTCCTTCCTTTTTTCCTTCCTTGCTTCCTTCCTTCCTTCCTTTTTTCCTTCCTTCCTTCTCTCTCTCCCTCCCTCCCTTCTCTTTCTTTATTTCTTTTTTATCCTTTCCCCTCCCTCCCTCCCTTCCTCTTCCATACTTTATCCTGTTAATGTTTACCTTTTCATTTTTGCTTTTAAAGTGTTTAGTGCCATTATATATCTGTTTTATGTGCGCACGTGAAATAAATAAACCACATGCTTTTTGGGGTAATAAAACTGGCCTGCTTCTTTTTTTATTTTAGTATCAAACTTATAATTTTTTGGGGGGGGCAATGATCATCCGTTGTTTTGTACGAAGAGGATCAGTGGATCAAACGGACGACTTCTCTTTCCTTTAATATCTCCCCACCCTCCTCTCTCCCGGATGAGATGTTCCAGAGCCGCCCTTCTGGGCTCCCTCCGTGGACTTTGACTTGAGGCCAATGTGCCCTTAATGGCTCTTCCTGCCTTGAGCATCACCGGAGACAGATTTCGCTCTGTTTTGTGTTGAGCTCAGCTGTGCTGAAGTTGCCACTTCTGGACAGCGCTAGTTTGTCATTGTACGAAGCGAGTGGGAAGGAAGCACCGGGACGACAAGAACATTGTGTTTTGTCACCGTGAGCCGTGGTGCGTGGTTGGCTGCATTGCGGTTCACCATCGCTGGATTGATTCTCTACTTACTCCTCTGTGAAAGCAATTGGGGGAAGAGCTGAGCCTTGGCTGAAAAAATGGGGCCTTGCAAATTGGTGAGAAGCAGGAAGCTTTCCTTGGAGACTGTTAAGGAGCCTGCAGAGTGATCTCTGAGTTGTCAAAGGTTCACATACAGAAAGGAATCGTGGAGCTCTAGCAGATATCCAACTGACAGCCCAGAAATAAAGTAATGGCTCCAGTAAGACAATCGAACAGGTCCAAAGACGGGCTACAAGAATGGTGGAAGGTCTTAAGCATAAAACGTATCAGGAAAGACTTCATGAACTCCATCTGTATAGTCTGGAGGACAGAAGGAAAAGTGGGGAAATGATCGAAACATTTAAATATGTTGAAGGGTTAAATAAGGTTCAGGAGGGAAGTGTTTTTAATAGGAAAGTGAACACAAGAACAAGGGGACACAATCTGAGGTTAGTTGGGGGAAAGATCAAAAGCAACATGAGAAAATATTATTTGACCAAAAGAGTAGTAGATCCTTGGAACAAACTTCCAGCAGACGTGGTTGGTAAATCCACAGTAACTGAATTTAAACATGCCTGGGATAAACATAGATCCATCCTAAGATAAAACACAGGAAATAGTGTAAGGGCAGACTAGATGGATCATGAGGTCTTTTTCTGCCGTCAGACTTCTATGTTTCTATGTTTCTAAGCCCAGAAAAATCAGATTTCTCTGAAAAAAACAAAGCTCTTGCCCCATTCACAGAAAAATGCACCGAGAAATCAAATGACGAACCGATCTGGCGCAACTTATTTTCTGCTTTTCCATAAGCAACACGTTGGTTTAATTTCCTTTTCCATCCTCCTCGAACGCCAACCAAATTGAGAAAGTTTTATTTATGAAAGGTCTGTTATTATCATGGAGAAAATTAAAACCACCCGAATATCGAGCAAAATCACATTACGGCTGACAGATTTGAATAATCTGTTTTAATTTCAAAGGGGGGCGGGGGAGGAGAAATGGTGGTGGGTCTTGCCAAAGCTTTTCTAATCAGATTTATGCCGAATTCTATTTTCCCCTAATGGAAAATGAATTAGAGGTTATGATTGCTCGGAGAAATAGTGGCCATATTTTCACCTCCTTTCTCCAAGTCTCAAGATGCCTCGTGACAAAAGATTAAAGCTTGTTGCTAGACCCGTGTTTGCTCACACTAAGATAGAGGCAGAAAGAATTTGCAGGGGAAATCAAACGAATATTGTGGCTGCGGTTTATTTATTATCTACTGAGTGCCTTCTCCCATCTTATTCCTCCCCTGCCTTGCTTTCAAAATCAAGAAAGAGCAGAAAGAAGTGTTGGATAAATATTGGAGAAGAAATTGAATCACCGGAGAAAGAATGTAGAATAACGGATTTGGAAGGGACCTTGGAGGTCTTCTAGTCCAACCCCCTGCTTGCTCAAGCAGGAGACCCTCTTAAAATTTCAGACAAACGGCTGTCATTTCTCTTCTTAAAAACCTCCAATGATGGAGCACCCCAACTTCTGATGGCAATGTTAGTTAGTACTATGTACAAAACAGTTGGGTTTTTGTAGCTAATAATGAATGTTTGTTGTTAGCTTTAAGAGGTAGTGTTGCAAATTGCCATTAGAGGGAGCCAGAAAGCATGATTCTCTCTCTCTCTGCTCTCTCTGTTTTTTCTGCTGATTCATATGACTGATGTAGTAAGTTCTGTGTGCACAATGATAGTTTGATGTTTTTGTAAGCTATAATGTACAGTATGTCTGATATGTAAGACAAAGACAGGCCTGTAATATTATTGTATTGAGAGGTATTGACTGATTTGAATGTGAATGACAGGACTGTTTAACTTGACTGTGCTATTTCTAACTATACACTTACATGTTTCTGTCTTGTATGACTGAATAATTACTCCTATTTCCTGGATATCTTCTGGAATCCCATGTTTCCCCTGTGCATGTCCTTGATAACTCAAGGGCTCTGCACACTCCTTATCAATGTTTAGTTGTTCTCATTGTTAGGAAGTTTCTCCTTAATTGCTTCTCCCCTGTATTAGTTTCCATCCAATGCTTCTTGTCCTACCCTCAAGTGCTTCGGAGATTAGGTTGTCACCTTCTTTGTGGCAGCCCCTCAGATAAAGTATAAGTTTCATTTATAACAGAGTGACAGAAAAATAGAATTGGAAGGGACCTTGGAGGTCTTCTAGTCTAACCCCCTGTGCAAAGAGGAGACCCTAACCCTACACCATTCTGGACAAATTGCTGTCCATTCTCTTTTGGAAAATTGTTATTGGAGCACCCACAGTTGGTTCTATTCAGAGGTGGTTCTGATCAGTTCTGGAGAACTGGTAGTGGGAATTTTGAGTAGTTCAGAGAACTGGTACCATCTCTGACTGCCGCCATCTATTGTTTGATCGGGATGAAATGGGGATTTTGCATTATCATTCCCCTGGAGTAGGGAGGGAATGGGGACTTTACAGTATTCTTCCTTTCCCATGCGCACCAAGCCACATCCACCAAGCCACACCCACCGAACCGGTAGTAATTTTTTAAAAATCCCACCACTGGTTCCATTAGTTGATTGTTCTTACTGTCAGGAAGTTTCTCCTCCTTTCTATTATTATTATTATTATTATTATTATTATTATTATTATTATTAATTATTAGATTTGTATGCCGCCCCTCTCCGTAGACTCGGGGCGGCTCACAACAATAACAAAGACAATGTAAGAACAAATCTAATAATTTAAAAAACACTAAAAAACCCATTATTAAAAGCAAACACACACACAAACATACCATGTATAACTGTATAGGCCCGGGGGAGATGTCTCAGTTCCCCCATGCCTGACGGCAGAGATGGGTCTTAAGAACTTTACGAAAGGCAAGGAGGGTGGGGGCAGTTCTGATCTCTGGGGGGAGTTGTTTCCAGAGGGTCGGGGCCGCCACAGAGAAGGCTCTTCTCCTGGGTCCCGCCAAACGACATTGTTTAGTCGACGGGACCCAGAGAAGGCCAACTCTGTGGGACCTAACCGGTCACTGGGATTCGTGCGGCAGAAGACGGTCCCGGAGATATTCTGGTCCGATGCCATGAAGGGCTTTATAGGTCATAACCAACACTTTGAATTGTGACCGGAAGGCACCAATTTCTAGGTTGCTCCTTCTCAATTATCGAATTTTTCGGAGTAT
This sequence comes from Erythrolamprus reginae, assembly GCF_031021105.1. NCBI lineage: Eukaryota > Metazoa > Chordata > Lepidosauria > Squamata > Dipsadidae > Erythrolamprus > Erythrolamprus reginae. The sequence continues at coordinate 137,194,358 of NC_091953.1, read as the reverse complement.
AATATGCAGCAGAGTATAAGACGCACCGAGATTTAAGAGGAGGAAAACAAGGAAAGAAGAATTCTGAACCAAATGTTGCAGTAATATATTCTTTAATAAAATATCAGTGTAGCAGAATACTTTTTACAAACATGTATACTTTTTATATAACCTTGTACACTTTTTGCAAACGTCAACCTTGACAGCTTTAAGACTTCAACTCCCACAATTGGTAGTGCGTTGGTTGCCGATTAGTTTCCGGTCACAATTTAAAGTGTTGGTAATGACATATAAAGCCCTATATGGCATCGGACCAGAATACCTTCGGAATTGTCTTCTGCCATACGAATCCCAGCGACCGATTAGTTCCCACAGAGTTGTGGGTCTCGTCGACTGAACAATGTCATCTGGCGGGCCCCAGGGGAAGAGCCTTCTCTGTGGCAGCCTCGGACCTCTGGAATTAACTCCCCTCGGAGATCAGAACCGCCCCCACCCTCCTTGCCTTTGGTAAATTACTGAAGACCACCTATGTCATCACACATGGGGAAACTGAGTCCCTGGGTTTATATTATTTATGTATGGTATGTGTTGTATGGTTTTAATAATGGGTTTTTAGATGTTTTTTAAATGTATTAGATTTGTTTACCTTGTTGTTATTGTTGTGAACCGCTCCGAGTCTCCGGAGAGGGGCGGCATACAAATCTAATAAATTAAATTAAATTAAATTAAATTAAATTAAATTAAATTACATTAAATTACATTACATTACATTACATTACATTACATTAAATAATTGATTTGTATGCCACCCCTCTCCGGAGACTTGGAGCAGCTCACAACAATAGCAACAAGGTAAACAAATTAAATTAAATTAAATTAAATTATTAAATTAAATTAATTCCTGTTCCCGTCATGCTAGCTCAGCAATGGGAGTTGAAGTCCACGTCTTAAACCTGCCAAGTTTGAAGAGCCTTGCACTCCTAACTCCTAATCCAGGGGCCTTCAAACTTGACAGCTTTAAGACTAGTAGACTTCAACTCCCAGAAGTCCTCCTCCAGTCATGCTAGATGGGGTAATTAGAAGGCAAAAACACATGTTTTTGCAAAAGTTGGGCCATTTTTCACCCATTTTTTTTCACAAAAATTGGTGGGCAAAGGGTCTGGGAAGCTTGCAGAGAACCCCTGGGTGCTGGGGATGGCAAAAATGTCCCTGTTTTGTGAAAAAGGGCCGTTTTTCACCCCCCCCCAATAATGGGATTTTTGCCTTCTCTCAGTCCTGAAGAACTCTGCACGCTTCCCAAACCCTCTGCACACATGCCATATTTGTGAAAAATAGGCCTATTTTTTTTTTGCAAAAAATGGGATTCGGGAGTGGGGCTTTGGGACAGCAAAAAATGGCTGTATTTGGTGTGTAAGATGCACCAACATTTCTACCCTCGTTTAGGTGGGAAAAGGTGTGTCTTATACTCCAAATTTCCATCTATTGTTTCTTGTTTTGCTCTGAAAAAGAAAGGTTTTTTTTAAGTTGACCAATTAATTGATGAGCCAGGTGGCGCAGCAGGTAGAGTGCTGTACTGCAGGCCACTGAAGCTGACTTGTAGATCTGAAGGTCAGCGGTTCAAATCTCATCACCGGCTCAAGGTTGACTCATCCTTCCATCCTTCCGAGATGGGTCAAATGAGGACCCGGATTGTGGGGGCAATAGGCTTGGCTCTGTTAAAAAAGTGCTATTGCTAACATGTTGTAAGCCACCCTGAGTCTAAGGAGAAGGATGGCATAAAAAGCGAATAAATGAATGAATGAATGAATGAATGAATAAATGAATGAATAAATAAATAAATAATTCCCAGAAAATGGCATCATCTTACTCAGATGGATATAAATTTGGGGGGCCACCATGCTTGTGATCTCAGGATTCCTTCTTTTGAATTGCTTCTCCCTCCATCCCATCTCCAGATGAAAAATGAACTCAGTTGGGGAAATAAAAATTTATTTCTCCTTTTAAAACTATTGAGCCGAGTTCTGGAGAGACCCAAATTACCAGTGAAAATTCTTTGAGGCATGAAGGTCCGTTTTCACTTCTTCCAACTTTTTACTCTGCAGAATAATGTTTGAAGTTGCGCGAAATCAAGAAAATAGATGTTTTAAGAAAGTTTTCACAGCCTAGAAACGTTGTAAATTGATGCTATGTGGATGTTTACTAATTGTAAAAAAAATTCTCCGAAGGATTAATCATAGAATAGCATCCCTTGAAGTTTTGACTCGAGTCAATAGTTTTGAGAATGGGAAATTCAATGACTTTCTCCCTTTTTTCTTTGACTCATTTCCTGCCCAATCCTTCCCAACGCTCTTCTATTTCGATATAGTTAAAATGTTTGAAAACAAGCCTTCCATCAAATATCTTCCTCTCAGTTTCTTCAAGGATGTCGGTATATTTTATTTATGCTGCCGTAGCCTACAGCCTATATTACACCCTGTGGGATATCACAGAAAAAAAATAATCAGCAACATTAAATATGATCTGAGAAAAAAACCACATCAATGAACGACAAGACTCTAGTAAGTTAAAAAAAACAGCTGTTAATAAGCCTAAATATATTCTTTTTCAATCTAAAGATCGGTTTGAAAGAACCTATTTTTAGCAGTAATTAATTGAATAACTTTCTACTTTTTTTTTCTTTTATGCCCACCAGAACTTTGTCGTTCTCAATAAGTCGGGTCTTTTAAATAGAAATTAAATCAAGCCTGTGTGTTTATTTATTAACGTTAGTGAAGCTTGGGTGCAGTTTTCCCATTTTACGCTAGGTGGCAGTAAAGAGTTAGATGCTTTCCTAGTTCTGTGCTGCCATCTGGTGTTCATATAGTTATTTGCACTTCAAATCTGGTTAACTCAATGGATTGAAAGTAACGATAACTGCTTCCATTCTACAAGGTATATATGTAGTTTTTTCAGAACTTTCTGCACAGGTATTTAATTCTTGGTGTTTAGGAAGCCCTGCTTCCTAAAACGTGCCTGACTCCCTATAATAGTTTTCAAATCTTTTTCTCTGTCCTGGTTCTTCTTCGGCCTTGGTGAGTGAGTGACAGGTTTAGAGATGTGCCTGTCAAAGTCAGATGGGTAACTCGGGCAGTTTCCAACTGTGAAGGCTTCCAACAGGGAAGTGATTTTGTGTGTGTATGTGGATAAATCTGTGGCTCTTCCTTTGCTCTGGGGTAAATCACTTTGCATGGCTGAGCTTGTTCCTCAGATTTTGGGAAATGGTTGGTGACTGACTCTTGCCATGATTCAATTGGACGTTTTGTTGGCTTGGGAAAAAAAATACCATGTCATGTGCTTCATCTCAAAATAGACACAGATGTGGGGTTGGTTTTTTTTTTTTTTGCTTTTAGCCCCCTCTGTTTGTCAAATATCGTTTTGCTCCCTTTGCAGAACTCCATGACAGTTCTGTTCCATTGAAAATCCTGCAAAATTCAACCTTAACGCCTGGATCCAAACTTCTCTGGATTAGGTCCTTCCCTGGAGGTAGAAGAGCTTTGGTGTTTGGTGGGGTGGGCTCAGAAATGGAGATTATGTGGTAAGTTATCGTTCCCCGGTCTAAATGAAATGTCTCCCTCTAATTGGCACTTGTTGAGTGATAATTCAAATTGGATGCAAATCCTGTGGAGCAAGAACTTATTGAGGAATATTTGGGTTAGCGGAATAAGTCCCAGTTGGGCATCGTTCTTGAACGGAGATTCATAAAAAGACCTCACCCGATTCCTAAGAGGTCAGTAAGGGGCATGCATAAGTGCACCAGCGTGCCTACCATCCCTGTCTAATTGTTCCCTCTTACCAGTACCCATCTTATGTACAGTGATGCCTCATCTTTTGAACGCCTCTTCATACGAACATTTCAAGATACAAACCTGGTGTTTAAGATTTGTTTGCCTCTTCTTAACAACCATTTTCACCTTACAAACCCAAGCCCGGGTGCATGGGCTCTCTTACTGCGTATGCGCTCTCTTATTGCTGCAGTGATTCCCTTGCCTTGTGACTGCCACCGCCGGGATTTCCCATTTGCTTGCTACCCCCGTGGGATTCCCCACCTCCTTTTGCTTGCACCTGCAGTCCTGAGGCAGGGAACACCGGAGCTGCCCCATTTCCCCGCCACTTTGCCCTCTAGCCCTCTGCTTCCTCTGCTCCCCGCAGCCGCCCCACCCCGCTACCAAAATTCCCCCTAGCCTACCACTTCCTTCGCCCCATCTCACTGCCAGAATCATGCCTACAAAAGCTTCCCATGCCGGCCCAAATCACTCCCAAAATCACCTCCCCAAAAGCTTCCCATGCTGATCCAAATCGCTCCCAAAATCACCTCCCCAAAAGCTTCCTACACCATCCCAAATCGCTCCCAAAATCACCTCTCCAAAAGCTTCCCATGCTTGTCCAAATCGCTCCCAAAATCACCTCTCCAAAAGCTTCCTACACCATCCCAAATCACTCCCAAAATTACCTCTCCAAAAGCTTCCCATGCTGCCCCAAATCGCTCCCAAAATCACCTCCCCAAAAGCTTCCTATGCCGCCCCAAATCGCTCCCAAAATCACCTCCCCAAAAGCTTCCTATGCCGCCCCAAATCGCTCCCAAAATCACCTCCCCAAAAGCTTCCTATGCCGCCCCAAATCGCTCCCAAAATCACCTCCCCAAAGCTTCCTATGCCGCCCCAAATCGCTCCCAAAATCACCTCTCCAAAAGCTTCCTATGCCGCCCCAAATCGCTCCCAAAATCACCTCTCCAAAAGCTTCCTATGCCGCCCCAAATCACTCCCAAAATCACCTCTCCAAAAGCTTCCTATGCCACCCCAAATCGCTCCCAAAATCACCTCCCCAAAAGCTTCCTATGCCGCCCCAAATCGCTCCCAAAATCACCTCTCCAAAAGCTTCCTATGCCGCCCCAAATCACTCCCAAAATCACCTCCCCAAAAGCTTCCTATGCCGCCCCAAATTGCTCCCAAAATCACCTCCCCAAAAGCTTCCTATGCCGCCCCAAATCGCTCCCAAAATCACCTCTCCAAAAGCTTCCTATGCCGCCCCAAATCACTCCCCAAATCACCTCTCCAAAAGCTTCCTATGCCGCCCCAAATCGCTCCCAAAATCACCTCCCCAAAAGCTTCCTATGCCGCCCCAAATTGCTCCCAAAATCACCTCTCCAAAAGCTTCCTATGCCGCCCCAAATCGCTCCCAAAATCACCTCCCCAAAAGCTTCCTATGCCAGCCCAAATCGCTCCCAAAATCACCTCTCCAAAAGCTTCCTATGCCGCCCCAAATCACCCCCAAAATCACCTCCCCAAAAGCTTCCTATGCTGCCCCAAATCGCTCCCAAAATCACCTCCCCAAAAGCTTCCTATGCCGCCCCAAATCGCTCCCAAAATCACCTCCCCAAAAGCTTCCTATGCCACCCCAAATCACTCCCAAAATCACCTCTCCAAAAGCTTCCTATGCCGCCCCAAATCACTCCCAAAATCACCTCCCCAAAAGCTTCCTATGCCGCCCCAAATCGCTCCCAAAATCACCTCCCCAAAAGCTTCCTATGCCACCCCAAATCACTCCCAAAATCACCTCTCCAAAAGCTTCCTATGCCGCCCCAAATCACTCCCAAAATCACCTCCCCAAAAGCTTCCTATGCCGCCCCAAATCACTCCCAAAATCACCTCTCCAAAAGCTTCCTATGCCGTCCCAAATCACTCCCAAAATCACCTCCCCAAAAGCCTCCTATGCCGCCCCAAATCACTCCCAAAATCACCTCCCCAAAAGCTTCCTATGCCGCCCCAAATCACTCCCAAAATCACCTCTCCAAAAGCTTCCTATGCCGCCCCAAATCACTCCCCAAATCACCTCCCCAAAAGCTTCCTATGCCGCCCCAAATCACTCCCAAAATCACCTCTCCAAAAGCTTCCTATGCTGCCCCAAATCACTCCCAAAATCACCTCTCCAAAAGCTTCCTATGCTGCCCCAAATCACTCCCAAAATCACCTCCCCAAAAGCTTCCTATGCTGCCCCAAATCACTCCCAAAATCACCTCTCCAAAAGCTTCCTATGCCGCCCCAAATCGCTCCCAAAATCACCTCTCCAAAAGCTTCCTGTGCCACCCCTCTGTTTTTTCTGTGTAGTTGGATATCACACAGAAAATAGGACAAGTTTTACTTGTTTCATCTTAAATATATTTTTATTTTGGGAAAAAAATATTATGGCATCCATTAAACTTGTTGGTCCAAAGAAGGACGAATTGAGGTGGTATTACCTTACAAGTTTTATTTGTGTTTTTTAAATTGAACGGCCAGTAATAATTATAAATATCAGCATTTAGTTACCACTTAAGTACTTTAAACTTACACTGTTTTCATTTTATCGCTATCGTAACTTTGGAAACCAGTTGTAGAATGGTTTTCTTTCTATACCTTGGACTGTAAAATGGAAGAGGGGCACCAAGCTATTTTTCTACATACCCTTTGGTTCCCGACCACGAAATTAAATTTAAAAAATTTATTAGGGAATTTAGGAAGGAAATAGCGCATCAATCTTTGCATCCTTCTCTTTCGTTTCTGAAGTAGATATATTTAGCATCGGATTGTTTTATTCTCCTGGTTTAAAGGGGTGGAACCGAGGAAGAAAGCCAGGAGAAGTGTGTTTTTTGAGAGTGTTAATAATGCACAGATGGTGGTCTAATTTGCATCCAGGAAAGTCTATCAAATGTCTGCTCCATTCAACAATAGGAGAACCTGCCAAGTTCCTGACGAGGTATGAGATAGGAAAAAAGAAATGTGAAACATTCTTTTTTGAAAAATTAAAATAATTTATATGCTGCCTTTGACCCAAAGAAATCATATGAAACAAAGAAGGGAGGGAGGGAGGGAGGAATTAATAGAATAGAATAGAACATATATTAGAATAGAATAGAAATGAAGAATAGACTAGAATAGAATAGAATAGAATTCTTTATTGGCCAAGTGAGATTGGGCATACAAGGAATTTATCTTGGTGCATATGCTCTCAGTGTACGTAAAAGAAAAGATACATGAAAATCAGAATAAACACACAGGAAAGACGTCGCTAGAAAGGGCTTTCTTTTGCTGCAGGGGAAAATCAGAAAAAAGAACTGGAAAAGCCTTCACAGGAAGAGGCTAAGAGTCTTGGTGGCGCAGTGGTTAGAGTGCAATACTGCAAGCTACTTCTGCTGATCACCGGCAGCCAGCAGTTTGGCAGATCAAATCTCAGTAGGCTCAAGGTTGAGTCAGCCTTCCATCCTTCTGAGGTGGGAAAACTGAGGACCCAGATTGTTGGGGGCAAGAGGCTGACTCTCTGTAAACCACTTAGAGAGGGCTGTAAAGCACTGGGGTGCGGTAGATAAGTCTAAATGCTATTGCATCCCTATTTGTACAGGGAGTCCCTGCTCACAGTCACTCATGCTCTCATCACCTTGAGGTTGTAATACTCTCTACATGGGGCTGCCTCTGAAGAGTGTTCGGAAACTTCAGATCATACAGAATGTGGCTTCACGAGCAATCATGGGCTTTCCTAGATACGCCCATGTCTCGTCAGCACTCCGCGGCCTGCACTGGCTGCCGGTTAGTTTCCGGACACAATTCGGAATGACCTAAACTGGATGCAGTACTCTAGGTGTGGTCTAACTAAGGCTTTATAGAGTGGCATTGGTAACTCCCTAGTCCTAGTTTGTATCCCCCTGTTAATGCAATCATAAGGGTAGGTTCCTTCAGGCAAGGTGGTTTGCAGCTTGCAACATTTTAACAAGGTGATAATTGCTCTTGGCTGAACGCCCAGACATCTCATTAAAGTTAGTATTCCTTTCTCTGCTTGGTGAGGAGGAGGAGGAAAAAAGTGACCAAAAAAGTGTTGGTTTACTCTCTCATTTGCTTTTTTTTAGCTCAACTAAGGCAGCAATGTGCTCTGTTGCGTGAGAATCAGCGGAACTAATAAACAACAAAATACAGGAGATGTGAGAGGAAGGGGAGGGTGGGTGGGCAGGGCCAATTAAAATGTTCCCTACCATTCTCCAAACCAATCAAATTTTTCCCTACCTGGATGCCAGAACTGGTCCGAGCCGGGAGCATTTCAGCCCTGCGCCTGGCTAGAAACTATGAGTTCTAGTCTTTCCCACCAGGAGAGAGGGAGTTCAAATCCCGACTTAGACATGAGATTTAGCTGGGGACTGACCAGGGAGACAGTGAGTTCTAGTCCCACCTTTGTCATGAAAGTCGGCTGGGTGATTTTTGGCCAATTACCAGGAAACTGTGAGTTCTAATCCTGCCTTAGCCATGAAAGCTGGCTGGGAAACCTTTGGCTGATCACCAAGAGACATTGAGATCTGGTCCCTCCTTAGGTATGAAAGCTTGGGCCAACTATTTTCTCTTATCCCAAGTTCCCATCTCAGAAAGTTGTTGTTGCAGTGAAATAATAATAATAAGATACAATGGATATGTTTACTGCCTTAAGTTATTTGAAAAATAAATAAAGGCGGGATACAAGATGGATGGATACTAAGAAAGATGAGTAGATACTGAGGTAGATGGGTGGGTGGGTTGGTGAGTGAGTGAGTGGGTGGATGGACAGATGGATAGATGGATAGATGGATAGATTGATAGATATAGATGCGGATAGATGGTAGACAGACAGACAGATGATAGGTACTGTGATAGATAGATAGATAGAGAGATAGATAGATAGATCTGTAGATAGATAGATAGATAGATAGATAGATAGATAGATAGATAGATAGATAGATAGATAGGATAGATAGATATAATTAGATGCTAGATACTGATAGATGACTGGGAGATAGATAGATAGATAGATAGATAGATAGATAGATAGATAGAGAT